>NW_017803124.1:311929-324919 GCF_001625305.1 Branchiostoma belcheri | reverse complement strand
TTGTTCATTATCGTCTATTTCTATAATTTGATTTAGTCTGTGCTTGAAAATTGAGAGTTTTGGTTTACAGTTTGTTATGAAACATGTGTATATACAATATTTAGCGATAAGAAGACAGTGTGCAAAGTGCACTAACATGGCGAGGATTGTCAATTATACCGTAAATAATCATCTTCTCGTCTACAATTAGGTCTTGTTTGTACATCGTTTCCACCAGTAACAGAATTCTTTCCAAAATTTTTTTTGCTTCTTTACAATACAAGAATAAATGTTCAATAGTGTGCTTATCTGTGCAATTGTTACATCGATCCGTTTGTACCAGATTTGTTTTTCTTAGCCAACTATTTGTAGCCAGGTAGTGATGGATAATCTTATACTGAAAACATTGTAATTTGGTTTCCCTTGTAGCGACAAAAGCAGCAGTATAGGCTCTCTCGATGTTGTCTTTACCAATTTTTTGTATAATTTCTGATTCTCTACTTGGAGGCACAACTTGTTTCTGAATAAGAATATCATATAATTGTTTGCATGTTGTTGTTAAGGGATGTATCTTTTCGGTATATTCAATAATGTTGTTAGGGGTGCATTTTCTTCCATTGTTTTTAATTATATCTTTCCACTTTTTAGGTATGGCTACTCTTATAGAATTGTATTTCATTATTTGCTTTGAATCCATGGTTATACCATATAGATTATGTAAGTAATTGATTGTTAGAAATGATCCATCCCCATACAACAAATCATTTACACAAATAATGCCAGCATCTATCCAGCTTTTGTAAAACACTGGTACATTCTCGACTAAAATATACCTATTATTCCACAGGACTTGTGAGCATATCTGTCTGTGTGTTTTTGGTTCATAGTGGATAATTTCTTCCCAGGCAGTTACAATATCTTTGTAGAATGGTGGCATGTCATTAAGATTTTAACAGTGAAGTGGAGTAATTACATCGGAACAAGAAGAAGCCTCCCCATCTTGCAAACAAGTATTCGTTTTCTTTTGACGGGTCAGTTATAAATCTTTTGATCCATATAGCTTTTAGAGCTTTATTCATTAAATTAAAATCAATCATTTTAAGCCCACCTTGACATTTGTTGCCAATCAGTGTCTTCATTTTTACTTTTGGAGTTTTTTCTCGCCAGATGTACCTGAATATATATCCATTTACTTGTTTTACAAAATGGGTAGGGACATGCATGACTGAACAGATATATATCAACTTGGAGATACCAATGGTTTTCACAATCAAAATCCGGCCAATCAATGTCAGATTTCGCTGTTTCCATATATTACATCCTTGCACCATTTTTGCATAATTTTTATCAAGGTCTTCCTTATAACACCTTTGTCTGTCATGACCAAAATGTGTACCAAGTGCTTTAATAGGACCATCAGGCCAGCGAATGGGTAGTGGTTTATCTTGTCTTTCTTTATTTGAGCCTATCCAGAGAGCTTCTGTTTTTCCGTAGTTCAAATCGAGACCACTGCATTTTTAAACCGATTTAGAGTATCTAATAGGTGCAGTGCAGAAGCTATATCTAAGAGTAACGATGTCATATCGTCCGCATACATGGATAATTTATGTGTCCTGTCATACAATTGTAGACCGTTAATGTTTACGTCGGCTCTAATAGCTGAGGCTAACATTTCAACACTAATTATAAACAGACTGGATGACAGTGGATCTCCCTGTCTTACACCTCTATGAATATTAAACCAAGGAGATATAAAGCCATTGTTAAGCACACAACATTTCTATATGTATATAGTAATTTGACCCATCTGATTATGTCATTTCCAAAATTTACAGCTTCCAGTGCCTTCAGTATAAATGAGTGTTCAATACTATCATACGCCTTTTTAAAGTCCAAGAACATAAGTAATCCAGGTTTGTTCTTTTTGTCATAATCCTCTATTATATCATAGATACGTCTTATGTTTGTTCCTATATATCGCTGTTTCACAAACCCAGTTTGGTCCTCATGTATTAAGAAAGGAAGAAAACGTTCAATTCTCAGCGTTAGCGCTTTCCTTACGATTTTATAGTCTACGTTAAGCAAACTTATCGGCCGCCAGTTGTCTAAGTTACTTGTGTCTAAACCTTTCTTGGGGATTAATCTTATTACTCCACGCCTAAGTGAAATAGGTAGTGAGTTTATATTGTACGCTTCGTTAATTGCATTAACTAGGTAGGTCTTTAATAATTCCCAATACTTAACATAGAATTCTATGGTAATTCCGTCACATCCTGGCGCCTTGTTTTATTTTTGGATAGAGCCTGTAGTGCCTTTTTTTAGTTCAAACTCTTTGATTTCACCCTCGCAGCTGGTCTTGTGTTCATCATCTAACTTTTTTACCCCTTCGTTATGTAAGAAATACGCTGCTTCATTTATGTTAAGATCACAGTTTGTGGAAGTGTATAATTTTTCATAATATTCAGCTTCTTTTAATAAAATTGTTTGAGGGTTTGTTGTTGTTGAGCCGTCTTCCAAAGTTAGAGAAGTAATAATCTTTTCTTGGTAGTTTCTTTTTTCTAGATTGAAAAAGTATTTTGTACTTCTTTCTCCCTGCTCATACCATCTGCTTCTACTTCTAATAATAGCACCTTTAGTTTTATGATATTGTATACTTTGTAATTTTTCCTTTATTTCTACAGATTAGCTTTTGTTTTCCTAGTATCGTCCGTTTCATCAGTTTCCCTTATCAAACAGTTAAGTTGTTCTTCTAATTCTTTCTCTTCGTTTTTGTAAGCACGCGCTTTATTTTTAGAGTATTGAATGCTGAGTGATCTTATTTCCATCTTAATTATTTCCCACTGTAGACCTGGCTTTTGGGTATCTTCTAGTTTATCCTTAATATTTGAAAGTAAATTTATCATTTGTGTATTAAAAGTTTGATCTGCTAACAATGAGTTATTGAAGCGCCAAAAACCTGGCCCTCTTTTTTGGGGTTTAGGGGATTCAATTGTCATAATCACAGCTTTATGATCAGGGACAGGCGCTACATTAATGCTGCATTCACTTAGGTGTACAGAATGATAAGGTACAAACCAGTAATCTAACCTGCATTTTATACCGTCATTTTGCCAAGTATACTGTCGACAACCTGGATTTTTTTCTCTCCACACATCAGCTAAATTCAAGGAATTCAGTAAACAATTTAGTTCCTTGATTGCAGAATCCTTGTCATCAATGGGTCTTCCCCCCGTTTTATCTAATTCTGTAAGGGAAATATTACAGTCACCTCCAATGAGAACTGTCCCACTGGCGTTTTCCTTGAGCTAATTGGTTCATTTCTTTAAAGAATTTCACTTGTTCTGTTCTCTTGTTTGGCGAGTAAAGGTTAATCAGACTTACATCGTTATCGTTTACTTTACCATTTGTCCATGATATATCTACCGTTTGGGTCAAGAAGTATTTGTTCGAAATCTGTGTCCACCTTTGGATTAAATAGCATCATTACCCCTTTCCCGTGAGTTGTGCCATGACTAAAATTATTTTCCCGCCCCATTCAGTAGTCCATTGTTTTTCATTTTCTTTTGCCGAAAATGTCTCCTGTAAGAAGACAATATCAATTTTCTGGTTGTGTATCCATCTAAATATGTTTCGACGTTTCAATCTGTTATTCAAACCTCTGACATTTAACGAAATAAGCGTTAACTTGGATGTTAGATTATTTCTTGATGACATATGGATGATTCATTACACATAACACAAATACACATACACAAAAATTACTTTTCTCTTCTGTCTGATTTTGTCCGAAAAATCCTCGTTTATGAAGATCTGTGTTCCTTTGAGCATCTTCGCTTCTCAGTACCTCTTTCACCTTAGTTTCGGACTGTTCCCATGTCTCTTTTCTGTCGTCTTTAATCCCGTCGAAGATCAGATTGTTCCTTCTGGACTGGTTCTCAATGTAATCCAGCTTGTTTGCCATCTCGGTCACTTCAGTGTTGTACGTCATGATATTCTGTTCCAGCTGTTTTAATTTGTCTGCATTCTTGTCACTTGTTTCTTTCGTGTCACTGATCTCTCCTTGTGAGAAATTCAAGCTGTTTTTTAAGTCTTGCATCTCTCTGACGAGGTTATCCATCCTTTGATTCGCTGAATCTGTGATTATTTGTACAAATGAACGAAAGTTTTTTTCTTGTTGGTCCAGAAGGTCTTTGTAGTAGACCTTTTGCTGTTCTAACATCTCCTTCATAAAAGCAACACTAACTGGCACTTCTTCATCTATGTTAGTGTTGTTGTTTCTCTTTGGTGGCATGTTGATGGTGGCACTTGTAAACAATGTTAGGCACGCCGAGTTAATTTACCCACACCGGTTTGAGTAGTCGTTGTACGCAGAAAATGCTTCTATGCCGAGAAAATGTTAAACAAAACCACGTAGAGGGTGCTTTAAACTTGCCTTGACTGTAGTTCTGTCCTCTGGTGTCCCGGGAAGTGGTTTGTAGGAGTCGGAATCCACAGGTGGTTGAGGAATCTCTTTGTCTCACGGTAGTTTCCCTCCCCACGTACTGCGTCACACCAGTTTCGTGATCGAAATCTTCCTCAATTTTGGCCAAAACGGTTCAAAACTTGGGTCAGAAGCAAGTCCAGATATTACTTCACTTGTTTCCTCGAAGATTCACCCTCGATGGCATTTACTACACTAAAAAAACACTTGTTTGGCCTGGCAAGTGCAGGAGCTGACAAAAAGTGGGGCAGCTGTAAAAGCGCCACCAAAACGTTCTTCTTCTTTTTCAATCAATAACATACACCTCTCTTTAGCCATACCAGAATTTGATATAATTGACATACGTTTTCAAAAATTTCTTCTTGGAGTCCATTCAAAATCACCCAACGACGCTGTACGAGGAGAATACTGGCACCGTTTGACAAACTTACATGAGGACTCTCTGCTTCATGATGCATACAAAACTGTATTTGCTGATGACCACGACTGGATTAATCATGTTAAAGACACTCTCAACTACCACGGCTTTGGACATATATGGATGAAACCTGAAGCTTATAAAGCAGATTATATTACACACCATCTTCGCAACCGGCTACAAGATACACATATACAAGAGTGGTTTAGTTGCATTAGAAATAATTCTAAGCTGTCTTTTCTTAGCAAATTAAAAAAACTATGAACAAGAAACATACCTCTGTGATATAGATAACTTTGAAATTCGTTAAGCAATAACTCAATTAAGAATCAGTAGCCATAAATTGAAAATTGAAGCAGGTACTAGATATTACAATATAGCCCCTGACCAAAGGTTCTGTACATTTTGTCCAAAGCATATAGAAAATGAATTTCATTTTGTTATGGAATGTACCAAATATGATGTTATACGTAACAAGATATTTACATTTCTCGAATCAAGTACCATAGATTTCAAGAGTCTCGATGTTGGAGACAGATTTGAATATATCTTTACATGTAATGGTCCCCACAACGCAAAAATAGGTAGATATATAAAGGAATGCTTTGCTATTAGAAAAAATACCGAAACTTGTGATTAGCCCACTCGATTGTAACACTTTATCAAAGACTTGTGATATCTCTTATTATTTGAATAATTATGATATAGATATGTTAGGTTTTATTCGGCATTATGTCTTTTTCAAGACACTTATTTTATTATTGTTACTCTCTTTACGTAGTTTGCCATACATTGTACCATGTGCAATTGTCGTGCAATAAAGTTCTTCATGATTGAACGGTGGTGCAGGTTTCTGTGCTGCATAAGCTTTTTAACTTTCCTTCATTTGACTAGGGACGGTTTACTTGTAAAACGTCCTTGATTTGACATAATTTACGTTACGATGCGTTCTGGCGGCTCGACATAAATATTCAAAAGGCGCCCCTGCTCCATCAGCGTGGTTCCGCGGGGCGCACTGCCATTAAAAGTAAGTTTACCCTATTCATAATTGCATAGATAATGTATCCAGAGCGTAAAAAGGGTCATTAACACACGTACACTGGTCTGCATAGTAGGCCCGGATGAGGTCGGGTTAGGTGTTTAGGCTTTCACCAGTATCTCATATAATTCTCATATAAACTTTATTTGCAAAATCATGTCCGAAGGCTAATTGCTTTTACAATCAAGTATAATACTCATTGCAATACAGTAACAGGAGACAGGTAACAATTGTCTGGAAAAACTTCTACTTCTACTACTACGCTAGCTATTATGGGGTTCGACTTCTTTGAAGGCAGTGGATAATGAATAGTCCCACATTCTGCATAATTAGTGGGTTTTGTGATCTTAGTAGAAATGCAGTTTTTTTTGGTGATCTTCTAAATGACGAAAGGATGGAGAAATTGTTGTAACTATACATATATATATATACGTATTGCGCCTATTGGGGGGTAAAAATTCCTAGGTCGCATGTAGCCTTTCGTCCGCTCCCCACGATCCGCTCCCGGTAGCAGCTGAAACGGCTGAAACTTAAAAGGCTAGATCGGATACCGCCTTGTGTGTTTCTGTTGTGTGCCTTTTTTTTTACATCCGTTGTTGACAGAAACTATATATAAAAGTTTCCATGGAACATTAACCTATCTAGATGGTTTTGGCCAATAAAATCACGTTAATAACGTCACAATGACGTCATATTACGTCATAAACGTCATTTTTTAAATCTATATTAACCTGATCACCTAGTCAGATCGTTTACTGACATCTATGCTGATGACACCTCGGTATATGGCCGCACATCCAGGAGATATAATAACGACTCCCTCGCCGCTGACCTCTCCGCTGACCTTGAACGCACTGTTCAGTGGGGGGAATCAGTGGCTTGTGACCTTTAATCCGTCCAAAACAAAGCTTCTCTCTTTCCATCGTAAGAGATCTGATCCGAAACTTCCTCCTGTCCATATGGGGGAGACACGGCTAAAAGAATCAGCATGCCTCGATAGCCTTTGGGCCTCAAACTCACATATGACCTCAAGTGGAACAATTACATCCAGTCTGTTGCCAAGGAGGCTGGTAAGATGGTAGGGTCACTGTACCGCACCAGAAAGTACCTAACTCCTTCTGCCATTTTGTATCTGTATAAGAGCCAAATCCGTCCAAAAATGGAATACTGTTGTCACATCTGGGCTGGAGCTGCACAGAGCTCGTTGAGCTGTTTAGGGTCCAAAATCGTTTGCGAAATCTCGTTGGGAGAGACCTGCACGCCACGTTACAACCGCTTTCACACCGGCGCGATGTTGCTAGCCTGGCGTTACTATATCGATATTTCCACGGCAGATGCTCTGCTGAACTTCACTCCCTTGTACCCCCACTCAGAACATTCTCTGCAAGAACACGCTTAGCCACCTTAGCAGCAGAAAATCACCCTTTCTTCCTCAATAGTCCATCAGTCAAGAGAAAATTTCATGCTGACAGTTTCTTCCCCAGAACCACTTCACTGTGGAACAAGCTTCCCCGTGAATGTTTCACCGCTAATTACAACCTCCAACGGTTTAAATCAAGGTTGAACAAATATCTGACCACGCAGTCATCACTGTAACCCAAAACATGTAAGTGGCTCTCACGAGCCTTGTTTTGAGGTGAATCTGAAGTAAATTAAAAAAAAAATCAAAGTTATTGTTATTTTTGTTTTACTGGTACACCATCCCCCGAAAATTTGGTGGTCATACGCCATACCTTTCGCCCCACGAATGCCAAGAAATCCCGGTCTGGATAGGGTCAATACAGCTGTCCAAACGAGCGGAGCTTCCAGTAGACGTTCTGTTGCAAATCTACAAGACATTCATTCGTCCAGTACTGGGGTACGGCTCACCAGTATGGGGAGGACTGCCTCGTGGTTTGTCTGACGAGCTGGACTCCGGAAAGTCCAGAAAACTTGTTGCAGGATTATTGGAATTCCCTACGACCACTTGTCAACCTTGGAGTCAGGCAGATGTGAAGCAGCTGTACGTGAGCTCAGAAGGGTGATGAGAGACGCCGCCCACCCATGTCAACAGTTCCTACAGCCGTGGAGGTCGTCAACTTACCAACTACGAAGCCAAACACACAACGACAAGGTTCCACTGAGTCGTACCGAAAGACACAGCCAATCCTTTATTCCTAGAACTCTCCAAATCCTGCAGCAGAAACAGTTGTAAATTGAGTTTCAGACTCTTCTTCTGCAGATTATTTGTATGTTAACTTGTTTTAAAATTGTATATTCACGTCGCCACATTATATGTACTATATTTTAATTAATAATGACTTTTAACAATGCATTTTATCGTTGTATTTTAGACTGTTGTATGTTGGATTTTAGACTGTTGTAAAATCACAACACAATTCAGGAGTTTCTCCTGCCATGTTGTTTTTATCAAATAAAGTTCATAAAGTACATTAAGTATGTATTATGTTATTATGTTATACATGCATGTAACATCATACTCCGATCGATGTATGCATTTAGCTCCAGGGGCATAAACATGCAAATAAAGATTCTTTATATTAAAACAACCACTGAGAAAGGCGACTCTGTTAAGTATTCACACTGCACGACCATTGGATGAATCATTCATGACGTAATCCACCATACATATAAACTTTGACTTGACTTGACTATAATGTGGATTCTTTCTTGACGCAACAAAAAAAGGTACAGGGACTTTTGTATGGTCTTCTACAACTTAAAGTAACTAAAGATCTAACAAAGCTAAATACATGATTGTGTGGATAACGTCATCTTACGTACAGAGTATATGTATGATGTAACAATAAAGGTTTAACTATTCTCTAACATGTGTTCTCTAAGATCGAAACATTCTTTAATGTATTTTACTATTTGAACACTGTATTGGCTATCTCCCCTAAGAATGTAGTTGCATTTATCTATAGCATCTAACGTATTGAAATCAATTGAACAAGCGGAAAGACAAGTGAACAGCAATAGGCGCTTATCATTGTATAGTGTACAAAGCTGAGCACATCGCCTTCGCTGTTGAATTTAGCTCATTCTCTGTTGAAATTAGTCCCCTCTCTGTTTAATTCAGTTCCTTCGTTGAGCACAATTATTGTCGTTTTGGTCCTTCGTACAGACAATACGTAACTTAATACAAACAAGCAAAGCCCAAATTTTAAGTTGAATACAACAATCAATCAATAGTGAAACACATGGCCGACCGGACCTATCATATCCAGACACTACAAAAAACGATTTGATTCCAACAAAAAGTCTGCACATGCAGCAGTATTTGAGTATTGTACATTGTTGACAGAAAAGAAGAACCTCTTAAAACTAAAAGTAAATAATTCAGAATATCGTCTGAAAGATCACCCAAGTCAGTAATAAAGCCAATCAGTGTTTTCAATTATATAAGTTGCCAAAAAGGGTATTTCGTTGTTGTGTGTAGTTTAATAGGGTAGTGTAACAAAACCAAAGTGGGTTAAGGCGGCATGTAGCGAGTCACAAGCATGCTAATAAGTACTCATTTACTTTAAGAGGTTCTTCTATTTACACTGCGCTGTGATTGGTTAAATCCTGCATGACGTCATTACCCCTTTAAATATGAATGCCAGCCAGGCTAATCACCATTGCGATCATTGGAAGCCTCCGCTACGCCAGCTTGGAGCGACGTGCTAGTGCCGGGCGTGCCCTCCCAGCCCTCCCACGTTTTGCAGCACTGGTCTTCGGTTTGGGTGTCGGTGTCTTCCTGGCGAGTCCAGCAGTTTGGAGGCTTCCACGACGACTCCTTCGGTTTGGAGGCGTGCAAAACGGTTTTTGCTGTCGTTTTGTGTCCACGAGTTTTTGTTTGTTTTCCCGAGTTGGTAACATTTCGTTTTTGGAGGGAATGCGTTGCACGTGGTATTGCATTCGTTACTAACTGGTGGTTTTGGGTAGTGAGCTTGGCAGATGAATGTTGTTTGTTCTTTGCTGCACTCTTGAACTTTTAAGTGGGTAGAAAAAGAGATATGTGGTGTGTCTTTGACGTGTACGTGTTTCTGTTTTTAAGATAACGTCGCAGATTCGTAGACTTCCCGCACCAGCTGTGTAGAATCCAGGACAATGGCGACAGCTGTAACTTCAGCAGGACCAGCGGACGCACCTCGGAAACACCTCCTACCCGGTACAGGCGGACTGGTTTTGGTCGCTGACGTTAGAGAAGCAGAGGCCTGTTCCTGAAAGAGAAGTTATAGCAGCACAACAACCTCGTTTCCCAAGCGGTCAAGATGTGGGAAGGCAGCAGCAGATCCCACAACCTACCACATTTTGCAGCCGTGATCTTCGGCCCGGGCTACGGTGACATCCCTAACGAGTCCAACAGTCTGGAGGTTTCTTGGCCACTCCTTTGGGTTACGGAACGGTTTTGGTGTCGTTTCCGTTGTTTGATTTTCAGTTTTCCAGAGTTTTGGTAAATCGTTTTGTCATTTTGGCGGGAGCGTGTTGCATGTGGTACATTTGCATTTGAAATAAATTGGTTCTGGGTGGTGACTTTGGCAGATAATCGTTTCTTTGTTTGTCAGGAGGGTTGGAAACTCGAGTGCTAAAGCCTTCGGTACTTTGTACCCTTAGATCATGGAGTGGTGATGCCCTCATGGTGTTGGCACATTCGAGTGGGTAGTTATAATATAGTTGGTATCTCTGCGTGACGTGTATGTGTTTGTGTTTTAAAGGTGATGTCACAGACTACAAGACTACCCGAGCCATCTTCAGCAAGGACCAACACCAGGGAGACCCGTCACTCCAGCAGGCCCTACTCCAGCAGGACCAACACCAGTGGGGTTTTATACAGCACAACATTTCTCGGGCGATGTCGTAGACTCCAAGACTACCCGCGCCAGCAGTGCAGCACCCAGGACAACGGCGACAGTTGACTCTTTAGCAAGGACCAACACCAGGGAAACCTCTCACTCCAGCAGGTCCTACTCCAGCAGGACCAACACCAGCAGTGTTTACGGCGCAACATTTCCAGGGTAGGTGGAAACACATCTTTGTTTTTGATGCGTCGCATGTAAATTGATCGTCGATGTTGTCATGTGAGTGTCTCTTATGCACATTCCACGTGCAGGCACTCAATGGCAAGCAGTCGGGCGGATCTAATTTGATCGTCGATGTTGTCATATGAGTGTCTCTTATGCACATTCCACGTGCAGACACTCAATGGCAAGCAGTCGGACGGGTCTAATTTGATCGTCGATGTTGTCATGTGAGTGTCTCTTATGCACATTCCACGTGCAGACACTCAGTGGCAAGCAGTCGGACGGATCCAAACATGGCGAGCGTTAATTTGTTGTTGCGTCGCATGTAAATTGATCGTCGATGTTGTCATGTGAGTGTCTCTTATGCACATTCCACGTGCAGACACTCAGTGGCAAGCAGTCGGACGGATCCAAACATGGCGAGCGCTAATTTGTTGTTGCGTCGCATGTAAATTGATCGTCGATGTTGTCATGTGGGTGTCTCTTATGCAAGTTGCATGTGCAGACACTCAGTGGCAAGCAGTCGAACGGATCTTAACATGGCGAGCGCTGATGTGTTGTTGCGTCGCAGGTAAATTGATCGTCGATGTTGTCATGTGAGTGTCTCTTATGCAGGTTGCATGTGCAGACACTCAGTGACATGTAGTCGGGCGGATCCAAACATGGCGAGCACTGATGTGTTATTCCGTCGCATGTAAAGTACGTAATCGTCGATGTTGTCATGTGAGTGTCTAGTTTGCGCAGTCTACGTGTAGGTACTCAGTGGCAGACAGTCGGACGGATCTAGACATGGCGAGATCTTATGTTTTCTTGCGTCGCATGTAAATTGATCGTCGGTATTGTCATGTGAGTGTTTCTCTGATACATTAAGTGTCCAGACACTCAGTGGCAAGCTCTCATGTTTTCTTGCGTCGCATGTAATGTGATCGTCGGTATTGTCATGTGAGTGTCTTGGTGGTACTTTCCACGTACAGACGAGCGCTGATGTTTTTGTTGCGTCCCATGTTAAGTGATCGTCGATATTTTGTCATGTGAGTGTCTCTTTAATGCATGAATGTGCAGAAACTCAGTGGCAGACAGTCGGACGGATCCAAAATAGGGCGAGCGCTGATGTCTTATGCAGCGCATGTAAAGTGATCGTAGGTGGTTTTATTGTGTTTCTTAGCACATTCCGCGTGCAGGCACTCGTGGCATCACGGTTAAGTGATTGTCTAAGTTGTCGCGTGACTGTCTCCTTGGGACGTTCCACACGTGGGTGCTCGGTCGCAGATAGACGGATGCACACATGGCGGGTGTTGGTACATGTGTTGCGTCACAGGTAGTGAGTGTCGAGTTGTCGTATGGGTGCCCTTTTGGTCTCCTTCTAAGTTTGGGCACTCAGTGGTGGTTAGGCTACCTGTTGTGTTTCGCACTTTATGATTGTCGATGAACACCCGTTTAATGAAACAGATCTACTCATCGGAAGGTTGGGTTTGCCTCTGTACAGGAATTCGAGGCGATGAGATTTTACCTCGTTGACAATTGAGAGGTTAATGAGGAAGAGATGAGATTAGAGTTGGACTAATCCAACTGGCTAGTGGACTTCCGGTGATTTTTGAATTTTGCTCTACTAGGGATTTATTCAGAGAGAGATAAGCGTCAAACCCACCCTAAGCCAGAAGCTCGATTCACATTAGTCAGGAGAGTGTGGGTAGCAGTGGATGGGGAAAATAACGAGCTCCGGGGTCTAAAACCGGTTTCATGTTACAAAATAGGATTCCGGAGGATTAGGCCAACACGAGTTTAAATGAAAGACACTTTACAGTTGTACACTGTAACTTGTGTTGTAAATGCAATTTGTTTGCATAAAAGTTTCGTGTAGGGGTGGCTGTAAAGATAAATTATTAGATAAAGCCAGCTCAGTTGGGTATGCTCTTCCGAGAAGAAGAGATGTAAGTCTAGGCTTTGGGAGGTATAGATAAGATTGGGATGAGAATTGGATGAGAATGGGATGAGTATGGGGATGAGTATGGGGATGGTTATAAGAAGAGAAGAGAAGAGAAGTGAAGAGAAGGGAAAGTTACTA
>NW_017803124.1:256300-310913 GCF_001625305.1 Branchiostoma belcheri | reverse complement strand
ACACTGCGCTGTGATTGGTTAAATCCTGCATGACGTCATTACCCCTTTAAATATGAATGCCAGCCAGGCTAATCACCATTGCGATCATTGGAAGCATCCGCAACGCCGAAGGAGCGTGGTGTTAGGTCAGTCCCAGGGAGTGGGTGGGGAAGGGTTTAGCCCTTCTTGTTTGGGAAAGTTTTTCGCTGCCCCCCCACCCACCCCGTTATCCTATATTTCATATAGTGGGACTCGGCCTCGCCGCGCGACTCCGGCACTGCCCCATAACTCATAAAGGATGTACCAATGACTGCGCAGTGTGAATAGTGAACTTTTCTGTCAACAGTGTACAATATTCAAATACTGCTGCATGTGCAGCCTTTTTGTTGGAATCAAATCGTTTTTGTAGTGTCTTGATAGACCCTGTCGGTCAGTCATGCTAATGAGTGAAACACATAACATTACATAAACAGTTTGTGTTTTACTCATTAGCATACTTGTGACTCGCTACATGCCGCCTTCACGTGGGTGACCACAGGAACAAGCTGGACTTGAGGTAGCAGAACACAGTTTTCGTCCTATGGGGATTCCTATAGTTAAGCACCTCGAGGTGACTCACTTCAACGCGGTAAAAATTATAGTAGGGTGCACTATTGAATCACGGCCAACTAATATGTTGAAATATACGGTATATTCTACAAAATAACTGAAAACCAAAAAAAGTTATCGTTTTTTAACATAATGACGACCACTTTGATTTGGCCCTCTATCGGGGTCAACGGAACTGCAGCCGGCTCACCCTGGAACGTGGTTGCGTAATGCCGCGCATTTATACACGAACAGGGAAATCTTCACAATCCAACTCATACTGTGTACAAGCCGATACCTTTCCTTACCACACAGTGCAGTTCATTCATGGCTACCTCTCACATAAGTCGCTTTAGACAGGATGCGAGAGGTTTGTCTGCACTACTTTCTATACCCGCGTCATACGACCCGCGTCATACGACCGGGGGTCGCGGATAATTACTGTGTTCTGCGACCTTGAAACTAAATTACGAGAGAACAAGCTTTGGTTTAGACTGTGTGTACCGAGCCGAAAACGTGTTAAGTAAAGCGCAGGAGTACGTAACGGGGGTCAGAACTAAGGTAAGTAATGGGGGAGGGGCGAATTAAACATTTTTTTCTAAACAAGGGAAGGCTCAACGAGCGATCTGCTAGGTTCAGTTACGTTGGTTCCAATGATAAGTTGTGTACGCGTAGGGAATAAATGAGTTTTTAAAGCGATTAGTTATACATATTGGAATCTGGATGTTTTGTTTGTTACGAAGGTTATATATAATGAGTGAAATCAGAGTCAAACACTAAGGGTAACCAGGTAACAGGCTCCTCAGATGCCATATAAACAAAACGGGTTGGTGGAAAAAGGAGTCCAGTCCGATTGGCGGAAAAAGCAGCCCAGTCCGATTTGGGGGTGGAAAAAGCAAACGGGGGGTTTCTACGAAATTCTACGAAAGACCATAGGTACAATTTTTGTCTTGTGTGTGTACTTCTAGTTTCTATGGGTACTTCGAGTTTCTATGAGTACTTAGAGTTTCTATGGGTACTTCGAGTTTCTATGAGTACTTAGAGCTTCTGTGAGCACTTAGAACTTACAGATTGTATGGGAAGTTAGAATTTGTATGAGTATTTAGAGTTTGTATGGGAATTTTGAGTTTCTATGGGTACTTAAGAGTTTCTGTAAGCACTTAGAGAGTTTGTATAGGAACTTAGTGTTTGTATGGGAACTCAGTGTTTGTATGAGTATTTCGAGTTTCTATGAGTACTTCAATTTCTGTGTGCGGTCCGACTTTCTGGGGGCACTTTGTTTCCTGTGGCTGATGATAATACATTATGAGTTGCATATTCCTGTTAACCTTTCTAGGCAACGAAATTTTATTTTAAAGCTATTAAAAAGAAGATATACTTTTACCTTTTAAAAGTTTTTCTGCTTACAATGTTCAACATGTTTGTTAATAGATGAAATTAAATTCTGGCATAGATAATGTTAATGGCCCGGAGTACTCATTAGCATATATGTGACTCACTACATGCCGCCTTAACCTGTAATTCAGGCAGCCTTGAAAAACCACTATGAGGTCAGCTGTCCTCATTTGCGTTCAGCTCTTTCACACCGAATACTGCCCAAAGGCTGCCGCAATGCTGCCCGGTTGGGAATCTGGTGGGTGTTATGGTTGTGTTTTACGCCAGGTCACTAGTAGGGGTCATCACCGCTACCTAGTCCTGCTTACCCACATAATGTGCGTTATGTAGTCAAGTCACTTGAGAACTTTCTGGTTCTGTTGTTTATACCAGACTGTGTAGTTTCTATACATACAGGTCACCTACCGGGGGTATCCACAACAACCAAAAGTTAATTATTAAACTTTATTTAAAGCTGCATTATGTAGGTTTTTGTGCAAAAAATTCAAATATTCTGAATCTAACAAATCTTGGTTTTATCATCATTTACTATCACTTTTCAAAACATTTGCGTCATTATATTACGTTTCTGGCGTATTTTGTTAGGCCATGTTGATTTGATTATATGGATGACATCCGCGCGCGCATGAATTTTTGGCCGTTTCCAAAAAAAAAAGTTTTACAACCATACTGTAAATCGTACAAAACAGTTGCAAAATGAGCAAAAATATACCATAAGTTACAAAAAATTAATAAAACCATACCAATGTCGTAGAATGCCAAAATCAAACGAAAAAAGACGAAATTGTAAAGAAATGAACTTGAAGACTAGATTATTCGCCAAACCATATTCTGTGCCATTTGCTCAACCCTCATGACCACCTAGATTTCATAATGAAAAGAACTTTTTTTTTTTGCAAAACTCTTTTTTTTATTCGCACGCGCGCATCAGTTTTGGGGCTCCCGGAGGATGTCATCCATATAATCAAATCAACATGGCCTTAGCGCAAAAACAGTCCTCTTGATGTGCGCTCAGTTCCCGGTGGCACCGAGTTGATGCCACCGCTGGAACCCAAACAAACAGCGGTTTTCGGTCGGGAATCTTCGGTGAGTTTCGGCTGCGTGACGTCATGACTAGCTAGCCCTCTGAAACAAAATGGCGGGAATGGAGGGCGGTCGGGATCGGGTGAACCGTGGAGGTAGAAGAAGTTTGCTGACCAGTTCTGCCAGGAAGAGGAAGGAGAAGGGCAAGTTCAGAATGTCGTCTGGGTCGTCCCTCCATCTCCACAAAGTAATCGAAGGAATAACGCGATCAAAACAAACCCGGGAACCAAAGGCGAAAACCGGCTGTCGACAGAATCGAATGTCCCGCGCTCAGGTGAAAGGTCACGTTAGACCACTGACGTGACAAATCTCCGGGCCGGCTCGGGCAGACTCGGGAGTACTCGGACATGTTTGGAAGTCAACAAATATGGCGGACACCCAGGCGAGCGCGTGCGATTTCTCAGTTTTCTAACCGCGCGCATCGCAAAAATATCATCTCGCCTTCATTAACTGAATGGTGCAGTGTAACACAGTAGGGTTTATTCAACTAGCAATGTAAAAAGATGGCCAGAAAATCGACTTTTTGTTTTAAGATTAGACGACCAAAAATCGCATCATGCAGCTTTAAGGGATTCTTTCTTAGAATTGTACTTCCGGTACTTACATGCTTGTTGGTGTAACACAAAGTCTGCCATACGCGACTTTAGCAGGGGCCGGCTGGATGTTGGGCAGCCGGCAACCATAAAGCGATTTAATCAGGCTACTTACATGCAAGCAGGATCAGCACTGGAAATCTCATCAGTTGACCGTTTCATCTTTTGACTAATTATTATTACTTATATGTAATTGTAAGTTACAAACTGTAAGTTCCCATAGAAACTGTAAGTTCCCATACAAACTCTAAGTGCTCACAGAAACTCTAAGTACTCATAGAAACTCTAAGTACTCATAGAAACTCGAAGTACTCATAGAAACTCGAAGTACCCAAAGAAACTCCAAGTACTCATAGAAACTCGAAGTACCCATAGAAACTAGAAGTACTCATAGAAACTCGAAGTACCCATAGAAACTTGAAGTACACACACAAGAAAAAAATTGTGCCTATGGTCTTTCGTAGAATTTCGTAGAAACCACCGGACTCCTTTTTCCACCCCCAAATCGGACTGGACTGCTTTTTCCACCAATCGGACTGGATTCCTTTTTCCACCAACCCCAAACAAACAAAGGTAACTTCATTCATTCATTGGAATCAAGGCGGTCACACAAATTAATCAATAATATCTATGATTGGCCCTGTGTACGAAGATATTGTTTTCAATGTGTTTGTGTGTGTATATTTGCCTGTGTTTATGTTTTCTTGTGTGTCCGTTCAGGTATTTGCTGAGTAGTACAGATAAAGTGAAGGGTCAGGGGTAACCACAGATTGACAGGAAGGTCTGCCCACAGTTTAATTTAAACTGCAAGTCACGGGTGTACCAACTTACTAGTAACTTGTTACAGTCTGGTCTCAGTGAGGTTTGGTCATCTTGAAGAGGTGATAGTCACCTGTTATGTCGACCTTCTTATCTACAATGTGTGGTAAATGTTCATAAACAAGAATTTGGAGATCTCATACCTGCATGAAATATATGAGTTTTTCTAAATGTTTTTACACAGTACACTACAGCACAGAACAAAATAACACAGGTTTTTGTTTTCAACACACAGTAGCACCTTTGGCCTGAAATAGGCTGTAATAGATATGGTCAACATCTGGTCTATTTCAGAGGGAGAACCTCATTAATCAAACCGGGCAGGCGCCACTGCCTTCACCCCGCACATCTGTTTTCCCTGATACGAAAGATACAAAAACCGGAAGTTCTGCTGCAGTATCAAGGTCAGCCACCAGGAGGCCCATATTTGACCTTGACCTTTGGCTTCCTAAGATATACCAGCATACCAAATATCATTACAATCCATAAAGGCGTTCTGAAGTTATGCTGACTACAAATGTGCGGAAACACACACACACACAGTCACACATACACACAGTCTGACGCGCCAAAAATAATACCTCCATTTTTCATGGAGGTATTATAATAAATCAACTGACATTGTTGGTAACTTTCATCTGTAGTGAGGAGTGGGCAGACTGTGCATCCAGAGAGGTGCTGGAGGAGACAGGACTGAAACTAAAGAACGTCACACTTGCTACAGTCGTCAAAGGGATTAAGATTTAAGTTGTCCGATAACTACCACTACAATCACCATCTTCATGCAGGCAGTCTGGTGGACACTAGTCACTGGGAGGAACCGGTCAACCTGGAACCCAATAAATGTGAAGGTGAGAGTTGTCTGCAATACCATTCAATCTATCAATCAATCAATCAATCAATCAATCAATCAATCAATCAATCAATCAATCAATCACCTAATCAATCAATCAATCATTTGTTTTATCACTTGTGCATCCTATGATCAATTAGCTAAATATTACATTCTCAACAAGGGCTTGAAATACCACCTGTGCATATGCACCTCAGTGCGGGTAAAACCAAAGCTTAATATATAAATCACTGTCTACCTGCAACTAACACTAACAGTGCACTGGTCTATTTTATTTATTTCAAATGCATGACAACACATTACACAGACTTACAGGTAGCAGTAGCTGATGTAAGTCTACAGTTATACAAACAAGACAGCAAATAACATTACATTACTAAGGATTCTTTATTGACACAACAAAAAGTACAGTGACATTTGTATGGTCTTCTACAACTTAACTTAAGATCTAACAAAGCTATATTCATGTGTGGATAACTTCATCTTACATACATGTGTGCTGGGCCATGTACCGGGTTTATATAATGTACATGTACTCTGTAGTTGTATGTCGATTTTTGTTTGCCGTATTAACTGTTACCTCCTATGAAGTATAAAAGAAATAATGACAATGGTTTCTGAACAGTTTTTAGTACTTTTCCATACTTCCTAAATTCAGTGTGCAAAAAGTATTTCAAGCCATGTCAACCCATGAATCAAACTTGGGCACATACTACATTGGGTAACATAAAGATCAAATGCAAAAAAACAACTTGAGACAAATAAAACTCTAACAATAATGTCTGTCATCTTGTAGGTGGAATTTAATAATATTCTTGTGAATTAATTTAAAGATAATGCAATGGTTGTCATACAACATTCTAAACAAGTGCTTTGACAAAAGCTGACATTTGCCCGTGTGGTCTTTTTGCACAACAAAATTTTTTTGTTGAGAATATCAAACCATTTGAAATCAGTATAGAAAGGTCCACTAGAGAATCGTAGTCAACTTTAGAATAGTCCATACAGTTCGAATGTAGGGTTGAGGGATCAAAATTAACTATGATGGGACGTCTGGTGATGATGATGATCTGGACAGTGGTGCAAGGACAGAAGTAGACTGGACAAGATTACAACTGTCAGTGAATAATCAATAAGTGACAGTGTGTGCGTTGGTTCTTAGGCTGTTGAAGATTTAACATTTGGGAGGTCTGGAGCAGTTAAGATCCAGCTGGCAAATTTGGGTCGGGAGGCCACCAAGCTTTTTGGCATTAAAGTCCCCAGTATTCAGTAATGATAATTGAATCATACTGAAGGGCCCCGCCAGTAAAAACAGTCAGTCAGCTGAATGTAATAGCGTCGAATTCCTAAGCACAAGACACATACACATTATATAAAGTGACCATGTTTGACACTGTCCCGTGCTGAGTTCATTCGTTTTTGATAAGTGTTTAACGCTCCTTACATTCTCGAGTCATGGTATGAAATGTATATATTGAAACAAAAACAAAAAGAAAAAGTGAAGACTTCATGAACGCGATGCTCCAAGTTGAAATTTTGCGATTAAGAGATGATGGGTACACGGAGATCATGGGGGCGGTATATTTGAATTGGGAAGCCCCTCACTCTTTATATACATGTATATAGCAGTAAAGTAACCTTATGTCAGAATCCGGCCTTTTGTGCCTTACTGTGGGGTGAATCAGAGTTACTATCTAGTAGATGACTTTCTTAAATGCAACATGATAAAAATGATTTTATTTTAAAGGTAGTTATTTGTCGCCATTGAACTCTATGTTTAATGCCAAATTACGGGCTATCCCCATCAGTCCGCCATGTTGGTACTGACGTCATATGACATCCTGGTAGCACCGATCAATGATAGGTCGTACTCAGTCATTGGAAGCTTAAGCGAACACTGAGACTTCTAATTTTGAAAACTTTGACTCTCGGCTGATATGTGCAGATAGACACAGGGGTTACTTTTGACACTCCCCATGCCGACACACTTTAGATGACATTGAATCAGCGAGCAAAGTATATTGGTACCAGAAAACGCAGGGTTGAGAGATGTTTCCCGATTAGTTGTGTACGTGTTCTCACAGCAAGACAACTTTAACTTCCCGATACTCACTGCATGCACTGTGTCTGGCTTTGATGTGTGGTTTATAATCCAACAGAGCAGCGAGCCACCAAATACTGTGACTCATACTGGCGA
Source organism: Branchiostoma belcheri (assembly GCF_001625305.1). Taxonomy (NCBI): domain Eukaryota; kingdom Metazoa; phylum Chordata; class Leptocardii; order Amphioxiformes; family Branchiostomatidae; genus Branchiostoma; species Branchiostoma belcheri. The sequence continues at coordinate 303,406 of NW_017803124.1, read as the reverse complement.
CCATCTGAATTGTAATAGAGTGACGCTTGAGACCATCAAACTTATTATCATGATATTGCAAGTTTGATGTACCAAGGACAAAGGTACCAATAGATCACCATGGGACGGGGGGGATATGTGCCGCTATCTGTTGATTAAAATGGTTTCTTTCCAACGAATACGGAATTGCCAAATTACATGTTTTATTACACTAAATCTAATGCATGGACGCCATTGTGCAGTATAATCACACATGCACAGCCTGATTTAGAACAGACATTCTAGATGGACAAACATTGCCTCAGACTCTATTAGAACTCTGCTTACAACAATAAAAGCATGTTTTGAATGCGCCAGATTGGAGTTAATGTAAATATCAAATGGTGTCTACAAACAAGCAGAATTCGCTCTTCTAATCTTGGTGCACCTAGAAACAGTGAGTTCATTCGTCTGTAATAATACATGTTTCTGAGGAAAACAACCCTCAAGGCTGCAGCTACATATCATATGTCCTACTTGATAAATTGTCTGAGTGCTCGAGCATCAAAATAAGTACCATCAAATACTTATTCATCCATGATGGAACTTTTCCGTTATCACTATCAAGTTGTATTGATAACTATGCACCTACCGTAGGTCAGCAACACAATCCATTCCAAAATTTCAGCATTCCAGTTGTTCCCAACTTAATGACCCCAGAAGTTTGATAACTAAAGCTGTCTGAGCAATACAGGGAGGTAACATTAAATGTCATACTTTTTAACACCAGCAGATATAATTATAATACTAGAAATGTTTTGAATTTTCTAGCCAATGTGGACTTGAAAAATCCAGTACTCAAAATTAATAAATGGCCGTGTGGCTGTGTGGTATGCTCTCATATGCATCGCCAAATATCGATCTAGAGCAATATTTCAAAAAGATAATCCTGTCAGACGAACACGCTAACATATATGTTATCTACAATAACATTAATAAAACCATGTTTATGTCTACAATTATAATATTAATAAAACCATGTTTTGAATCCGCCAGAGCGGATCAAGGGATGTGTACCGACAAGCAGGATTCGCTATTTTAGGTACATTTTGGCAACAGTGCATCCGTCTGTATGAGTGCTTGAGACAAAAACAACTTTCCAGATGGTGCCAGATGCCTACGTGGCCCTACAGCTGATGTTACCATGTCTGTCCACGTCTCCAGAAGGGGGTGTCAGGGGTTACCATGGGTACATCTATTTTTTTAAAAACACGGAATTGGGGGAGAGCAAAGAGACAACACTTTGATTTGATAATGGATTTTTAAAAATTCTATGCTAAAGCGGTGGTGTTTTTTCCTTGGCTTATACGTATAATAGTAGTTCATATGTCAGTTATGATTGAATAGTTTATAGAAAAGTTATAGACTTCAGTACCAATAGAACATGAGTACATGAAGCTCAGTTCTGAAATAATTTTATTACTCGGCTTCCAGTACTGATCATGAAGAGTCACTTTTTACTGGTAAATCCAGTAAGGAACCCATTACACTTTTGTATATCGATACTGGGTATGTATAACCACTCACTGTACTACAAACCAGCCTTTTTCTTGTCGCCGGAACGCAACTCAGTACAGGAGCCCAAGTACCGAGGGTAGTTCAGTTATTTAAGCTGAGTACTGAAACAAACTTCTGATTCAGTACTCTTTGGACTTCCAGTCCTGACGAAGCTTCTGAAGTACTGGAATAAAGCTGTTCGTTACTAGAATTTCTGTTTGGGATTTTTCTTCCGTACTGGGCACCGAGTGAGTTGGCCATATGGCAGAGAAACGCGCATAGTATCATAATCAAGGGTGACGGATTCGAAGGGCTAGGGTCATATGTGACGTCAGGGCGTAAACATGTACGTGGGTGTGTGCAGGTTGGAAACGGGGGGGTGGGACTAGTCTCCACCAGGTTTTTCTACGGGAATACGGATCGTAGAATTCGGCTAAAAAGAGAGTAAAATTGGCAAAGGGAGTCCGGCCGCGGGGAGGTAGTTTCTTTCTGGCCAAACTCCCCTGGCAATTATGCTCCTATGATATAGCCAGCGTCGTTAGTCTGGTAGAGACTAGGGGTGGGGGTGTTGGGGTGGCGTGGCGACCAGATTGGGGACTTGTGGTGTGGGTTGGAGAGAGGGCACATGTAAAGTTCGAATGACGGAGAGACTGGCACAGTTTTATTATAATTGCAAAATTCCAGTTATAACTTACGCGTGTTAAATGTAGTAGCGGTGCAGTTTCCCGTTTAAACCGAAAGGTCTCATCTGAATGAAAAGATTGTGTCTCAGGCTTGATACGGCTGACGGAACAACAAACAAAATGTTTTAGTACATGTATGACATAGGCCTGACAGAAGTGATATAGCTGTCGTATAACGGTTCTTTCAAAACGCATCATTAACCGGTTATTACCTCGGTCCATGAAAAATGGAGGTATTGTTTTTGGCGTGTCTGTCTGTGTGTGTCTGTGTGTGTGTTTGTGTTTCCGCACATTTATAGTCAGCATAACTTCATAACGCCTTTATGAATTGTGATGATATTTGGTATGATGGTAAGTCTTATGAAGACAAAGGTCAAGGTCAAATATGGGCCTCCTTGCAGATGACCTCGGTACTGCAGCAGAACTTCCGGTTTTTGTATCTTTTGTCCTGAACATGCTATGTTCTTGACATTTTTGGTGACAGATAGCTTTTCCAGTCAGGAATAAGTGGTGTGGGATTGGTCCACCTAGCAGCTTGTTCTGCGACTGCAGGGCAGCTTTTGGCGAAATCTTCTAAAGCCAATAAGTCCAGGTAGGAACAATGTATTTTCATCATTTTTGGTGTGTAGGTAGCTGAGAGAGAGTTGTACATAATTAAATGCAAATTATGCAAATGAGGAATTAATTTGCATAATTAATAAGGAAATTCTATAATTACACTTTTACAGTGTTTTATATAATAGTACGTCTATACATGTAATTTATTTAAGGTCTCGGACCGGAGTTTTTTTCACGATTTTGGATCCGGCGGACACCCTCAGACCGAAGGGCTATAACTCCGCCAAAAAAAGTACGCCGGGAAATCTCATTACATCAGTCAACGGAGATTTCCAGCCGGCTTCCGATACAATTTTGGTTATTGTCCGTCGACTCTATAATTTGGGTAGAAACTGTAGTTAAACGTAAATTTTGGATACGAAAAATGTAGTTTTTTTGCAGTTTTTTCAACGGACCTGCTTGGAAAAAACGAATTTTCCCAGGCTAACGGCTTATATGCTGAAATAGCTTACTACTTTCTGTTTCTGAAAAACAGAAAAAAAATATAGGTTGTTGCGATAAGTTTTTCGCAAAATCCGGTGACGCGAACCCCTAGAAATTCCACATAGAACGCAGCTATTTGGGTCATCAGGCGACAAACCGCATCACCCTTGCTCGCGGACTAATACCAAAAACGCTTCGCTGGTCGTCCAACTTCACCGCGCCGAAAAACACTACAATCCCAAGGCTTTTTGATCAATTCAAAACCTAGTTGAAAATCTACAGCGATCGCCGAGCTATGGGGAGCCAAACCTAGCGTGACAACCTCGCAGATCCGGCGATTTACTGCGCACTATTTGGAACCCTGGTCAGAATTAAACTCCGACCCGGAACCTTAAGGAGATTATTTTTAATAAAAAATTATCATAATTCTTCAGAAACATCATATCTATCATATATCCAAATTTCACATGTCTGCGATGAGTACTTTTCCCGTGGCAGAGGTTTAAAGACATGTGAAAAATGCAGTGTTCTAAGGCTATATTGCCAAGTCTCGGGTCCCAGGCAGCGTTAACAAGTGGGGCAAGTAGAAAAATACCGTTATTTCAAACATCGCTTTTCTCACAACAGTTATAACGGAAATAAAAGTCTGCCCTGGATCTTGGCTATGGATATATGTGTTCTTTTCGTGGTTTCGGTGCCGCATACTTGCAGAAAACGTTCTTAACAGTTGGTATCGATGACGTCACTGCGTGACGTCATCGGGTCCCCTGGGAAAACAGCATGGGGTCGCGTTTTAGGTTCGTCGCTTTAAAGTAAAAGGAAGAATTCGTCAGATTTCGACCTTGAATGATAGACCAGGGTTCGCACTTTCCGAATCAAACGCGTCCGACACCAAACTCTTCACTATTTCGCCGTGAATGGCCTATTAAGTAGCAAAGCGCTCCTTAAATGTGTGAAAGGCTGCATTATTACGAGGTGCAAAACACAATCTGGGTGATATTGCCGTGGCTAGGAGCAAGAAGTTGAAATAAACCCTGTAAAGATGTGAGGAGTACTTATTAGGCTATCACTTAACACCACCCAAAGGAAAGAAAGTCGCGAATTTAAGGAGCCCTGAACCGAACATCAGAAAACCCAGTTTTGCCTTAAGAAGGCTTAAAACACTTCGATTTTGCTGTTAAATGTCAGTTTAAGTCACAATAGATAGAGAAACTTCGCCGAAATTATACGAAAGTCAAATTCAGAGGTCGACTCATATAAAATGACATAGAAAGTGAATTCATGCAACAACTGTTTACCTTCCAGAAACGATTAAAATTGCCCTGACGGGGATTTCGGGGGGGGGGCGGGAAAGGGGGAGGGGGGCGGCCTAGGGCCTGGGCATGAAAATACGGACTTTTTACTCGAAAAAGTAAAATGATGCGGTTTTTGTCAGAATCGGATAACTTTTGCCAAACACTTTTAAATCCATACGAATGACGTCATCGATGACGTCATTTTTTGCGCATGCGCCGTGCTTTTAAGGTCTCGGACCGGAGTTTTTTTCACGATTTTGGATCCGGCGGACACCCTCAGACCGAAGGGCTATAACTCCGCCAAAAAAAGTACGCCGGGAAATCTCATTACATCAGTCAACGGAGATTTCCAGCCGGCTTCCGATACAATTTTGGTTATTGTCCGTCGACTCTATAATTTGGGTAGAAACTGTAGTTAAACGTAAATTTTGGATACGAAAAATGTAGTTTTTTTGCAGTTTTTTCAACGGACCTGCTTGGAAAAAACGAATTTTCCCAGGCTAACGGCTTATATGCTGAAATAGCTTACTACTTTCTGTTTCTGAAAAACAGAAAAAAAATATAGGTTGTTGCGATAAGTTTTTCGCAAAATCCGGTGACGCGAACCCCTAGAAATTCCACATAGAACGCAGCTATTTGGGTCATCAGGCGACAAACCGCATCACCCTTGCTCGCGGACTAATACCAAAAACGCTTCGCTGGTCGTCCAACTTCACCGCGCCGAAAAACACTACAATCCCAAGGCTTTTTGATCAATTCAAAACCTAGTTGAAAATCTACAGCGATCGCCGAGCTATGGGGAGCCAAACCTAGCGTGACAACCTCGCAGATCCGGCGATTTACTGCGCACTATTTGGAACCCTGGTCAGAATTAAACTCCGACCCGGAACCTTAATCTGTGGCAGGCGGAACATCAACAGATACCAATTATGCAAATGATAACCTAATTTGCATAATTAAGCTGAAAATTCTGGTAGGAACATATTAATAACTTTACAAATTCTGGTGCATGATGGGAATTTTATACCCTGTGACATGTGTAAGTTACTTAAAGGTTAACATCACTATGCATATATTATGTTTATGTATAGGTCATTTGCATAATTAAAGAATAAATTTACATGTCAAGCCCATATTTCATGGAGGTATGAGATCTCGCAACTCTTGTTATGATTCATAACTTTATGATTTATAACTTTAAGAGTTGAAGGAATATATATACACAATACTAGTGCCAGCTTACACAGTTTTTACCTCCATGAAAAATGAAGGTATTGTTTTTGGCATGGCTGTGTGTCTGTCTGTGTGTCTGTGTGTGTGTGTTTGTGTTTCCGGACATTTGTGTTCAGCATAACTTTTGAACCTTTGGATGGATTGTAATAATATTTGGTATGTAGATAGGTGTTTGGTAGCCAAAGGTCAAGGTCAATTTTGAGCCTCCTGGTGGCTGGCCTTGGTACTGCAGCAGAACTGCCGGTTTTTGTATGTTTTATCCTGGACATGCTATGCTCTTGTTTTTTGAGTGGTGGATAGCTCTTCCTGCCAGTAATAAGACTGGTGTGGGTTTGGTCTCCCTAGCAGCTTGTTCTGGAACAGCAGGGAGGTTTCTGGCGAAACCTTTTAGAGCAGATAAATTCACAAAGGAACAATGTATTTTTATGATTTTTGGTATGTGGGTAGCTTAGACAGAGATCTATATTATTGGATACAAATTATGCATATGATGACTTCATTTGCATAATTAATGAGGAAATTCTGTAATTCCAGTGCTTTACATCATGGGACTTTGGTACATGTAATAAATGTTTATAATCTATGGTAGGTGGAATATCACCAGATACCAATTATGCAAATACAGACCTAATTTGCATAATTAATCTGAAAATTCTATGACTCCTTAGTGGGAAATAATGGGAATTTCATACTTGAGAGATGTGTAAGTTAATCAAAAGTTAATACCACGATGCATATATTATGTTAATGTATCCACAAAAAACAAAATTTAATTATTAAGGGATTCTTTCTTACAATTGTACTTCCGGTACTTACATATAAGTAATAATAATTAGTCAAAAGATGAAGCGGTCAAATGATTAAATCGCTTTACGGTTGCCGGCCACCCAACATCCGGCCGGCCCCCGCTAAAGCCGCGTATGGCAGACTTTGCGTTACACTACTACATGTATATTTCACTACTGTTTATTGTTCATTGATTGTATTGTATTATGTGTTGATTGTAACAAACTACCCGCTTCAGGGAGACTTGTGTCTTTCCCGGCATTAATGTATGTTTGTGTTTGGAAAACCAATAAAGATGTTTATTGTTTATTTGATTGATCTCCATTAGTGCGTACAACAATAATACAACACTACGTAGTCTTCCTGGAGTCGTTTGGATACAAACACTGCATTATACTATTATACATACATATACAAGAAGCAAACGTAACTTAAATACAACATGGCAAATAAAATGCAACATAGCAATGAAATACGACATGGGAAATGAGAATACAACATAGGGTATAAAACTGCTGAGAGGTCAGAGGTCTCAATACAGTTAAGAGCAAGTAATTCTATACATCAGTCGTCGCACTACCACCATGATTGCAGAGGTTGGGAAGTGTCCACTTCAGTTTTCAGCCAATCCCTGATATGTTTCTTAAAAGTTGTAGGTGCAGACAATCTGATGTGTTGAGGAAATAAGTTGTAAGTTTTGATGCATCGATACAAATTCCTGGAACGTATTGTAACGTTGTAACTAAAGAGCATGACTATACAAACTCTAAGTGCTTACAGAAACTCTAAGTACCCATAGAAACTCGAAGTACACACACACATCTGCAATATTACATTGACCGCAAAAGCAGCAACGGCAAAAATACACATTTGTGCATCAACACGGGCATGCCCGCAGATGGCGTATAAAATTGCGTGCCGATTACACAAAGAGAACCCAGTGTTTTGACTGCGAACACGAAAAACCAACCGTTCACAACACTCCGTCCGGAGGTCCTGACCTCCTTCACGGAGTAATAATTGTACCTATGGTATTTCGTAGAAAGCACCCAACTTTTTGGACTGCTTTTTCCACCCCCAAATCGGACTGGACTGCTTTTTCCACCAATCGGACTGGACTCTTTTTTCCACCAACCCAGCTAGGTGTTACTGGTTCACTGTGTACAGAAGTTCAAAGGTGTTACTGGACCAGGTTTACTGTGTACTGAAGCTTAAGGTGTTACTGGCTCACTGTGCACAGGATAGTTACTGGTTCACTGTGTACAGAAGCTAATTGTGTTACTGGTTCACTGTGCACTAAAGCTAGGTGTGACTGGTTCACTGTGCACTGAAGCTAGGTGTTACTGGTTAACTGAGCACTGAAGCTAGGTGTTACTGGTTAACTGAGCACTGAAGCTAGGTGTTACTGGTTCACTGTGCACTAAAGCTAGGTGTGACTGGTTCACTGTGCACTGAAGCTAGGTGTGACTCAGGTTCACTGTGCACTAAAGCTAGGTGTTACTGGTTCACTGTGCACTGAAGCTAGGTGTGACTCAGGTTCACTGTGCACTAAAGCTAGGTGTTACTGGTTCACTGTGCACTGAAGCTAGGTGTTACTGGTTCACTGTGCACTCAAAGCTAGGTGTTACTGGTTCACTGTGCACTAAAGCTATGTGTTGCTGGTTCACTGTGCACTAAAGCTATGTGTTACTGGTTCACTGTGCACTAAAGCTATGTGTTACTGGTTCACTGTGCACTAAAGCTAGGTGTTACTGGTTCACTGTGCACTAAAGCTATGTGTTACTGGTTAACTGTGCGCTGAAGCTAGGTTCGTTTATTCATTTATTTCAATACCCTTTAGTCCATGACTTAGTCTTCCAGGGTTCTTCAAAACATATGAAGTTCAACATATACCAGGAGTTACTGGTTCCCTGAGTACAGAAGCTAGGTATATTACAGTAACTGGACTACACTGTGTGAAGCTTAGTGCTACTGGTTCACTTTGCGCAGAAGCTAGGCGTTACTGGTACACTGAATACTGAAGCTTAGCATGTATGTGTTACTGGTTCACTGTGTTCTGAAGCAATGTGTTATCTGACATTGGGCTTATTTCCTGGCACGAGGACTTTATATAATTACCCACTCCATCAACCAGAGTTGGTCCGCTAGAGAGTATATTTTGCCCTGGTGTGGCAAAGCCTCAGTAACATCCATGTCCATAATATCACCAGGGTCCATAATATCGCCACCTTGAGAAATAGTGTGCTTAAAGATATTTTTACTGCAACATACCCTAGGTATGTACATTTGAGGTGTGCAGGAGTGCATACCAAAAGTATGTTGCAGTAAAAATATCTTTAAGCACACTATTTCTCAAGGTGGTGATATTATGGACCCTGGTGATATTATGGACACGGATGTTAGAGGCTGAACCTGAAGCCTAGTAGTAGATGCTACGGGGTGTACCTTACTGTACCTATGCCAGTATGGGTTTCTCCCCTTAGTAGTCATGTAGGCTACATCAACTTAATTTTATGGATGACATCCGCGCACGCATTGATTTTCGCCTCTGTGATACGTTAGTTGGCATTCCTGGATGCGCTAAGTAGGTTCTGCCGGGTTCTGCCGGGCTTGTTTCCATGACAATCACATCCAGAGGCTCTGGCCTGGCTCTATAGGCCTGGGTTACAAGTCCATGCTAGTTAGCCGGCAGTAACTCTTGGGGATGGCACCCAGGCTATTCAGAAGCTCCACAACTCAAGATCTCAGTACATACATGTACGTACAGTGCTGATTCATAAACTGCGCAAAAACTTTTCATATACGTCACTATGTACTGAGTCACAAATTCACAAACCAGCTAAATGTATTCCTGGTTTAGTAGCATTTTTATTTCAGCCGTAATTTTTTTTTATTCGCCCGCACACACTAAGTTTGGGGTCTTCATGAGGAAGTCATCTATAAAATTAAGTCGGTGTGGCCTTACCCTTAATTTCTATGATGACTTACAGTTTGAGATTTTTCCTTATTATGATGTGTTATAGACCAAAAATTTTGGGGTTCCTTTGTCAATATACAGTGAGAAACATGCTTATACTGAATATGTGTGTTACATCAGAATACCAAGCCTGGTGCACCTGATTCCTTGACCAATGAAATACGGCAAATGCACTCCTTGTATTGCTCAGATTACATAGGTCACCATTGATCTGAGATACACTGTAAGGTATGGATTGATATCAGGATAGCAGAACTAACAACTTTAATTTGAACTAACTTTTAGCAGAACTAACATCGTCTATTGGTAGAAGCAACTACGTATACCAAAATTATTAGGTAAGGGCATGTTCCAGAATGCCTGTGGGGTGGGTGGGGTTGAAAGAGGTAAAATAATAAACTTTTGTCCCTAGCCTTCTTTCAAACCAGGTTTGCTCAAGCCCTGAGGCCCCTTAATTTAGGAATTGAAATACTGGAAATTTGGAGCTGTGCAACTATTCTAATGTTACCTGTACCAGTGCTATATGCAGAGAACTCAGTGTTTTGGGCCCTAGTTCCTTGTGCTGATTTGCTTAAGTCAAACCCTTCCTAGTTCCATGTTAAGATTAGGGCAAACCCTCCCCTAGTTCCTGGTCCAGATTTTTGCTGCATTGACTGTCATCTTGTATTAAGTTTAAAACAAATTATGGCAATTGTTTCCAGTTTTCAGTGTAATCCATAATTCCTAATATGTTCTGAGTGACCTGTAAAATGTATCTGGTGCAGGTAATTTTCAATGTTAATGTTACATATGTATATGCAAAAAAAAAAAACTACTACAAGCCTGCTTGTCCAGCTAGTTCCTTGTCCAGATTTGCTCAAAGCGAAAGTTTGACTAGGCCCCAGGGCTCGACATACTGGGTGAATATGCTGAGATTTAATAGTGCAGGTTATTGGAGCTCTGTGGCTATTCCGATTTTCGAGGTAGAAGAGTGTTTTGGGCCCTGCTAGTTCCTTGTGCAGGTTTGGTCGAAGTCAAACCCTCCTTAGTTCCTTGACGAGATTAGCTCAAACTACCTTTTCCTTTGGATGCATATTTTTTTTCTACTTTATTTCCGACTGTTATGTTTATGGTGCACAGGAAATGGAAATTAGATCCCTCGTTATGTCTTTTCGGCTACAGGTGTAACCTCCGTTATCGGTTGGGGTGTTAAACAGAGCTAGGTTACAACAAGACTTTTTTGCTTTTTTTTCTCCAAAAAGGTGTACACTTTTTAGCTTCATCTTTTAGGAGCAAGGGAGCATAAGTACAACTTTTTATATACCAGCTGCAGGTGAAGTAGCGTACATGAAAAGTAATAAACAACGGTAACGGAGGTTACAGTAATGACTGTAAAACATTTTGTTCAGCAAGGTTGGCTGCAAACGACAGCAATTTACACTCTTTTCTTCTTCTCTTAGAAACCTAGAAAACTTGGAAAAAGTTATGAAAATAGCAATTTCTTGTCTTCTTCTTTGTGGCTCCATCTTAACTTCACGGCCATCTTACTTGAGTGGTATTGGGGGTTACAGAAGTTGGAGACAGGTATGAACTCCCTCGCATGATGTACAAGAATAGTGACAGGAGTGATCTAACTTCACCGGTCAGAGGGCCTGGCTATGCGGCTTCAACAGCCACCAAACTATTGTCGTAATAAAATTGCTACATTTTATGCTACTTTTAAAGTTTCATGTCTTCTCTGGAGCTTTTTAGGGAAAGAAATCCAAACCGCGGACTCAATTTCTTCCAAGTCATCAATCAAACCTAATGTTGCGGTACATTTTTCGTGAAACATAGTGGAGAGGGTAAGTGAAGAAAGCAATGGTCAGGTCTGTCATTTGGCCCATATAAGTTGTAAAGAGTGGTGACAGCATTTTGCATAATATTTGAATGAGAACGAATGACAGGTCTTCTCATCGACTCTTCGGTCCTAGTAAAACTGTTGAACAGTGAACATACAAAGTGTGTCCAAAATTTGACAATATTTTGCCAACAGTCCAGCAACGTACAGTGAAGGGATTCCATGGTGAGTTCTAACTAATATTTCTAAATGTACATGACGTGTATATTAAAGCAGTGAATGTGCTCAGTATTATGTTGTTGCCGTTGTTTTGCCTCTGTGTAATCCGAGTCTGACAGTGTGTAATAAGCATTCCTGACATGCTGCGACCTGTAAACAGGATTCATCTATTGTATCTACGCTGCAAGGCCAGAGGGAACATTGTCAGCACCTCCATAGACTCTCATGTAATAGCATTGATCTTATCTGCTTTCTAGTATCATGTGGTATGAATTCAAAGATACCCCAAGTCTGTCAGTTATTTTTCCTAGCTAGGAAGAATATGATGTTCTGATATAACTGGTCGTCATGCTGATATTCCAGATGGGGAAACAATTCCTCGTCTGTTTGGTGGTAGCAAACATAGCAAACATTCTGTTGTACCAGACTAATAAATTAAAATTAAAAAAAACAAGAAGCCATAGGCGACAATTCTCCGTGAAGTATTATATATTGCAACAAAAAGAAGTAGTCATTGGCGACAATTCTCTGTGAAGTGTGATAAATCGAACAAAGAAAAATTGTTTAAACGCGCGTCGGCTCAGTCATCTTAAGACGCAACAACCAATCAGAGATGCGAAATGCCGACACGTGACGCGGGATTTGCATACAGTCGGGGAAGGGCGCGATGCCCGAAATATTTTTGCGTCAATATTCAGCGCCGTGTTTCAAGAGATTAATACCGGGAAACAAATTCTTTTCTTGTTTTGAACGCATAAACATGCATTTACGCTAATCTAGTATGATTCAGGGTTACTTTTTTTTTCCTGCCATGGCCAGATTATCTAAAGATGTGTGTATTGAGTGTACAATCTACAGAAAGAGAAATGTACATCAGGTCCGATCATCCGATTTTCACGTTTCGGTTTTTTGGACTCGGTTCATGAACGTATTTTGGTTTGGCTCCTGGAATGTGCGAAAAAAATGACTCCCGGGACTGTCTACAGGGAACACTCGCACATTCGCGGTGTATCAGGACAGCGCGACTGGTCGGCATTAGCGCAGTCCCTGCAATTAGTAACAGTTGCATATCAATCCGGCCGAAAGCATGATTGTGTAACACAGGCTACTTCTTCATATACCGGCTCATACTACACGACGCCTCTACAACTAGCAAATCATAAAATTACCCGATCTACTAGTACTGTATGTGCGGTTTACCAGCCCCAGACCACATCCGACCACGAGGCAGAACACATTGATGGGTTGCTCAAAAATATTGTCCATGTTTACAAAGAGCTGCTCCACTAACACTATGGAGCGGCACAACCCAAAAATATTGGCCATGTGTCGTTGCTAGGACGACCGGCCAGTTGCTACGTGACTAAATACACCCCGCCACTAGGTCGCCACACCCGACCAGTTTGAAATCGATAGGATTACGTCATCGGTATTAACATTTCCTAATGTTGACCTCTGACCACCCCACATTTCCGTCCCCATCAGCCCCGCCGCGACTTACTACCGGTGACATAAACGGACGACAACATTTCAACGACATGGGGATGTTTCGAAAATAACCATTTACTCCAATATCAAAACAGCTACGGTAAAAATAAAAAGACGTGCATCATCCCGGACATAATGCCACACCATATGCGAAATTACACAAAAAAGCGACGTACGGAAGAATGCGTTTTGGCTGCGAACATCTTCCAAAAAACTTGGCATCTCTTAACCATGGGCAAAAACATCTGGAACCACTTATCAAAACCACCCCGTATCTGCATGAAGTTCCACCCCCCCACTGCTATTCCAAACAACACGTTTTTCTGGACCATTCCAATTCGCCTCGTAATTGTAGGGGTGCGTCTGCAATATTACATTGACCGCGAAAGCAGCAACGGCAATAATACACATTCGTGCATCAACACGGGCATGCCCGCAGACGGCGTATAAAATTGCGTGCCGATTACACAAAGAGATTGTTTTGACTGCGAACACGAAAAATCAGCCGATCACAACACTCCGTCCGGAGGTCCTGACCTCCTTCACGGAGTAAAAAATTTAAAAATGGTATTTTTTCTTAGCTATAGGAAGAATATAGCATTGTGATATGACTGGTCTTTATACTGATATTCAAGATGGAGAGGCAATCCTCTTCTGTTTGGTGTTCTTGCCAATACCAGCACTGACTGTCCAAAGAAAGGATTAATTCCTATAAATGTTAGAGTATATACTGAGTGTATTCATGATAACATGGGTGTTCTCTTATGTTTACTTTTCTTCTTCCATAATGATCAAAACTCCATTTGCTAAAAATGACAGGTTTTATTTTAATGTCAGATGATGTGAAATTCATTTTTGGTGGATGTACGTAAATTGAATATTATTGTAACGCTCAGTTGTTTAAACTTTAATTTATTCACTTCTGAAGGATTTTGTCAAGGCATTTATAGACCCAACATATTCTGGGCTGAAAACTGCTTAGGGTCATGGAACTTGTTAAGGTCCAGCACTATGTTGTGAAAAGATTAGTTGTACATCTTGGTCATACAATGGAGGGAAGTAGTGGACCTGTGCCGTAAGTTTCCTCATATCTCATTTTCAACAGTGAAAGGTAGTCCGGAATTAGAGTGTCAGTCCGGAATTAAAGTGTCGCCCGTTAGTAGCCTTTGATTAAGAAATGAATGAAAAGTAGTTTGATAGACATATATTACATAATGCATAACATTCATTCAGACCACAAACTCACTTTTACCTGGCCAGTTGTGGGGCAAAAGGGAGTGATGTTTTGGTTGTCTGAAATCTTCTGATCACTCTAGTGATCATGGCAGGCACCAGAGACCACAAATAACAATCACAGTCGTGTTGTAGATCAAGTCACTAATCACATTAAATTTTGTTCTTTGTTTTTTTTAAATTAATATATACTGGATCAGTCGGGAAAGTGAACATGTTGATCATAAATTCTACAGCAAACCTGAGTAGGAGACGAATTTCACTTCTTACCTTAGTTAATGTGTTTAATTGTGCTTCAGTTTTTCTTGAGTCGTCGTTACATTAAGATCAACAATGTTTTTTTTCTTTCCTGGGACGAGAACTGTTACATCTGTGAAGCCCCGCCATTATTTCTATGGAATGTTACATTGATGTCCCTTCCGAATAATCAGCAATTTATTTTACAGGGCAGATGATTTATCAGAAGATTGTATAATAACAAGTTAGTGGTGTATGGTGGCAATTCTAGTCTTGTGATTTTTTATGGAATTAAGCCATAACGTGTGCAAATCACATTGACGTTGTCATAACCTACTAGTAGGATGAAATTGAGAAATGTTAGCTGCTTATCAAGCCACATATCCTCTCTCACTTTTTCTACATTGTGTCCAGTAACAGGCTACGTCAGTTTGCTACAATTAGACTTTGCTGAGCTAAAGACGTACGACGAGGCTAGACAGACGTGTGCCGCAGACGGGGGACTACTGGCCATGCCGAGGGACAACGTGACCAACACCTTCATCCACAACCTGGGAGGAGGAGCTGGAATACGCTGGATCGGGCTGACTGACCTCGGGAACGAAGGCCAGTTTGTGTATGAAGACGGCCAAAATCTTGCGTCATCCGGCTATTCTAACTGGCATCCCGGTGAGCCGAACGACGCCCACAAGGGCGAACACTGTGTCATGATGTTTAATTCCATGCACGGCTGGAATGACGCAATTTGCAGTCTCGCCAGGGGATTCATCTGTTAGCTAGGTATGTGTTACTATTGCACACCCTAGCGTGTTTGTAAGGTGCAGTAAATGTGAAAATTTTAACTCTTGTGCATTACTGTAGGGTGGATAATACTATCTAGTAGATATCATTCTTTTAACAGAATTAAAACGGCGTTAAATGTTTCTCATTGTTACCACAGAAGTCTCTGTTTTAGTCATGCTCGAGTCTATGGACTGTCCCCATAAGTTCGCCTTGTTGGTACTGACGTCATATGACATCCTGAGTCCCGAGCAATAAACATATTATAGTTTTCTCCTTCGGGACGAACGCGATGACTGTCAGACTTTCTGACGATCTGATTTGTGCAGATAGACACAGCGGTTACTTTCTACCCTTCCCAGGTCGACACACTTTAGATGACATTGAAACAGCGAGCATTCCAGAAAACGCAGGGTTGAGAGATGTTTCTCAGTTAGTTGTGTAGTACGTGTTCTTACAGCAAAACAATGTTAACTAATCCTGTTCAAAACTGTACTGTGCCTGGCTTTGATTTATAATTTTGTGGTTGTCGATTAGAGCAGAGGACCACAAAATACATTTATACCAGAACAAACAGAACATGTTTCTGAATCTACTTTAATTTTAAGTTACTAGTATCCTACCTCTGAGTCAGTTGAACATACTTTAAGTGTCTGTCTATCATCTGAATTTATCATACTTAGTACGTGCATTGACGCTTAAGTCTATCAAACTGCCATATCTCATTGATCATATAGTATTTAAAAATACTTCACCCACCGTGTGTTGTTAGGACAAGGGTACTAATAAATCACCACAGGACGGAGGGACATCTCTGTGCCAAGATAAAGATGTTGTCAGGTGAAACGTTATGTTACAGATGGAAATTATATTACCGTAGCCCAGTGATACCATCTGTAAATCTTGAAATCGGTGGTGTATTTTCGAAATTTCACGGTGACTTTCCTCAACGTAATTATGGCACCACGAATTTGTGTCTTTGTGCTACCGTATCGTCTCGACCGTGAATTCAAAACACCTTCTTCCCGCTCCGGCAAAAATAAATCCCAGCCGAAATGCATCAAGTTACTGTAGCATCATAACCTTTCTATGTCATAGGGAGTTGGAGGTAGAGTAACCGTGAACGTTGTACATGTACATTGTACTTTGTGTAACACTTGTAGCGTGAATCACAGGTAAATCTATTTTGATTCGAATGGTTTCTTTACAATATGGAATTGCAGAATTCCAAATTGCTCTAAATTTAATGCATGGACGCCACTGTGCAGTATACTCACACATGCACAGCCAAATATTGATTTTAGAGTGGTTAATATTTAAAAAGACATTGCCTCTGCCTAGAATAATAAAACCATGTTTTGAATGCGCCACAGTGGAGTTAATGCAAATATCAAATGATGTCTACAGACAAGCAGAATGGTACATCAAAAACAGTGCATCCGTCTGTATGTTTCTGACCAAGGACATTATGTTCTGACGAAAACAACTCTCTAGATCTATGTTATGTTAAACACTGGTCACTTTAATTTTGGAATGTCACTTTCCGAATTTCGAGACATCTATGTTGAAATCCTTGATTTTCAACTCTGTTATTCCTGGATGTACAGTTAACTTTTCCATACCATTGGAAAGATCATATTACCTTCTTTATTAGGTTCTTTTTTTATGGTTAGAATGTACAAATTTATCAAGATATTTGACTTTAAAAATTGCAAGCCTTGCGGTCTAGAATGCACACCGTCAGGCCCAGGAGAATATAAGCCTGGCAGTCCTAACTTTAGCCCGTGCGGGCTTAGTAGTCACCCCGCATCCAATGTAAACCACTGAATTAATGAGAATTCACATCTTCACACCAGTGTAATTAGCAAGTGGGTTGTAATTCATGCTCTCCTTGCTTGTGATAATCATGTGGATTTTACACAACAATTGGATCAGACCGCGGTCTGAGATGTAGCCCCTGGCCTGAATCCTTTCTCAGACAGTCTGCATTCATTAATCAATTCACAT
This sequence comes from Branchiostoma belcheri, assembly GCF_001625305.1. Classification (NCBI taxonomy): domain Eukaryota; kingdom Metazoa; phylum Chordata; class Leptocardii; order Amphioxiformes; family Branchiostomatidae; genus Branchiostoma; species Branchiostoma belcheri. Next base: position 286,093 of record NW_017803124.1, on the reverse strand, counting down.
ATTCCACACCTTTATTTTTTTTTTTTGTAACAGAATTTTCAGATTGCGGGGTGAAATTAGCCTGATGGTCTGAATGGTTTCTGAGTAAATCAGCCCGCGGTCTGGGAATTTGGACCCATAGTCTAAGTGCCTTTAGACCGAAGGTCCTGTAATTAAAACTTGCGTGCTAGTTGTTAGGACTAACAGGCTGTTGAAAAAGACCACCGGTCTGCTTGTATTTATTATTAATGATATAATCTTAAGTTATGAACACTGCAGAACAATAATTTTTATATCACTGTGCTCATTACACCAAGAGCTACACACTGATGTGAAACTTGAATGTTGAACATCAATTTTTACTTGAGTTTCCAAATGCCTTGTGCCTTTCCAAAATTGATGCGACCAGTGTATTATGTTTATTAGGAATCTCCATTAGTTAATACAGTGTTTGTTTACTAGTCTTCCTGGAGTCCTTTAACATTACATTTAAAAGATGAAATATGATCAATTACTTACTTACTTAGACTTAGTTCGTCCCGTGCAAGGCACATTGGGCAGCAAGACTTCTCCACTCTGCTCTGTCTTTGGCGAGGGACTTGGCATCCTTCAGTGATATCCCCTTGCTTTCAAGATCTTTTTGAAGGGTACGTCACCATGTTAGTTTGGGTCTCCCTCTTTTCCGTTTGCCCTCTGGTTTCCAGAACATAGATGTTTTGGCGTGTCGGTCTGAGGTCATCCTGAGGACATGTCCAGCATACCTCATCCTCCTCTCGGTGATGGTGATGCTGAGTGGTTTTGTACCAGTTCTGTCGTATACTTCCTTGTTGATGATCCTGTCTCTGTATGTTATGTGTAGAATTTTATGGAGGCATCGTTGTTGGAAGGCATCCAGCTTGTTCCACATTTTTGTTGTTATCTTCCATGTTTTACATGCATAGAGTGCAGTTGGTATTACTACACTACCAAAAATGCCAATCTTGTTTTTCTTCAGAGAAGAAAACTTTTCTTCAACTGAGAAAATTATTCTTCACCCAAGAAAAAAATCTTGTCCATGAGACAAGAATTTCAAGAAACTACATTTTAGCATATTTTTCTTGTGGTAAGATTTGTTTTCTTATGTATCTTGGACTAAATATCCTTAGAATATTATTCTTGTAGTAAGAATTTCTAAGTTTTCTAGAAAACCATTCTGTACACAAGAAAAGATTTCTTGAACTAAGATCTAACTCTTCTTGTAGCAAGAAAACCATTCTCCCCACAAGAAAAGATTTCTTGAACTAAGAGCTAACTGTTCTTGTAGCAAGAAAACCATTCTGTACACAAGAAAAGATTTCTTGAAATAAGAGCTGACTCTGTTCTTGTAGCAAGAAAACCATTCCTCCCACAAGAAAAGAAATACAATGTATATAGTGCTACCTAAATATAAAACAGACAATAATGTATAGCAACTAAATGTTATTTTGAAAAGCATTTGGACAGTATAGAGATGTTTATTATCACATTGATTTTTGTACAATGTATCTAATTAAAAATATAAAATCAGTCCATCAACATTCTTGGAATGGAAACAGTTTAACAGTAACTTTCAAAATATTATACAATGTAACTAACAAGCCATTATGATTTCAGAATACAGATCGTATCACATTCTGATCAGAAACATATTCAGCAAAAACTGAAGTTTTCGCATTATAGAATTGGCAAAGCCACACCCTTTGGACACCTGAAAAACAACAGGAAAGACCTGTGTTAGTTTGCATGCGTGTACTGAAGGCAACAAGTCAAAAGAGGATGCTAAAATACTATTTTATTACTTGGAGTAAACAATTTAAAATTGTATTAGAAAGCACTGTAATAAACTTTACTATACAATACACCAGAGATATATGATTTGACTTTGAAATCAACCCCAATGGCGTTGTAACAATATTTGGGCTATGAAGTCGAAAAACAATGTCAACAAATCTTATAGGTGGGGAGGGGGGCGCACTTACCTTCAATCTGTTTGGTTTCATGCTTTTTCTGTTGCAAAGTTGGTTTCTTCAGCAAGCTGACCACGATCTCCATTGCTTCACATGTACACAAAGTCCTTTTTGATTTGATTTTGACTTCAAATCTGACATGAGTCAGTAACTGACAAAAATAAGTAGCAGCGCGGCTCTTACATCTGACTTATGTTCAAAACCCCCTAACTGCATTCTGGGATTTGAATCAACCAATCAGGGGTTTAGAAAAGGTCACATGACAAGAAAAAACTAGAAAAAAGTTCTTACATCATCTTGAACATTACCAGGCAAAATAAGAATCATCTTTCTTAAACTTTCTGGTATTTTCTTAAATGTTGCTAAGAAAAACAAGAATGGCCTTTCTTAAACTTTCTAGGGAAGAAAATCAAGAATGTTTAAGAATATAATACTAGCCATATCTTCATAGATCAGCCTAATCAAAGATCAATTTTATATCAGACTTTCTTGGTTTTTTTTCTTATCAGTATTTGTCAAGCAAGATAAGAACTTTATTCTTGTATTTTCTTAAATGTTGCCAAGAAAAACAAGAATGATCTTTCTTCAGCTTTCTAGTCAAGAAAAACAAGAAACTTTAAGAAAGAAACACTAAGCAGAGCTTTATTCTAATAATAGATTTAGATAATTAAATTTCTTGCTTTTCCAATCAGTGTTTCCCAAGAAAGACAAGAACCAAATTCTTGTATTTTCTTAAACATTGCTAAGAAAAACAAGAATGGCCTTTTTCAATCATTCTCGGTAACATGAACTAGAAATTTTTTGAAATACACAAGAAAAAAAATCTTAAATCTGACCACTTTGATGTCAGGTAAGAAAGAAATCTTCCATGGAGATTAAATAAGAAACTTTAACTAAGTCTGAGGGAATTTTAATTAATATAAGATTAAAAGAATTTTAATCTTGTAACTTAGAATCTTCCCTAGAAATATTGTCTTTACTAAAAGAAATTTCAAGATTACAAGAATTCTAATCTTGTAAGTTAGAATCTCCTCTAGAAATATTTCTTCACCAAAGAAAAATCAAGATTTAAAGAAGCCTATTTTAGAAAATTATCTCCACTCAAGAAAAATGAGAAAATTGTTCTTGGTGCAAGAACGTAGGTATACAGAAAATTTATTTTTTTCTTATTTTTTTCTTATTATTCTCCCCCAAAGAAAAATTTTCTTCCCATGAGAAAATAAGAAAAACAAGAAAAAGCATTTTTGGTAGTGTACTGACTGTAGCAGCTTGGTTTTCAGCACTCTGGATATCTTCCCACTGTTCCATACTGTTTGATCAATTACAAAGTTAACTTAATGGCTACAATTACAACATTCAATTTCAATTTCAACTTATTCAATGCAACAAAATCGTACAAAAGCAGGGAATGCTAATGCGCCCCTGAATTATGTATTCAATTTTTACAATTTGTTAAAGAAACAAGACAGGACAGGTACACAGAAACACACTATATACAAATATATACAAACACCATTCAATCTACAACAGGAAATAGCAGACATAGGTTTTCAAATATCTGCCATTGTCACTGTCATTGTAGAGTCTTACTGCACAATGTAAAAAAGACATGTACATGTATATACAACAACAGCAGCTTAAACCAGAGTCCCACGATCTCATACCTTCGCCAAATGATGTTAATCTTTATGACAGACAAAGTAAAGATTATTCCTCCTGATTTATAATGCAAATAGGATCCTCGATACGTCGATGAAGGTTAGACATTCCTAAATAGGATCCTCATTTGCATGAATTATATCAGTTGATTTACTTGATTATATTCTCCATCGAAAGACAGCCTTATCTTAACAAAGAAAGCCATTCTATCATTTCGTCATAAATTATGCAAATGAGGACCTAATTTGAATAAGTTATGTTTAATGATGTTCACCTTCACTTAACTTTCAAATACCTCAAGTATGAAATTCCAGGCAGTTACTATTATGGAATTATAACATTTTCTCATTAATTATGCAAATTAAGTGTTGATTTACATAATCAATATCTGCCTGTGTTTCTCTTGTTCTCAATTACATATGTCACAAGCTTGATAAGTCCTATAATGTAATGCAGCTGATTTATAGAATTTCCTCATTAATTATGCAAATTACATCCATATTTGCATAATTGTCACATAATTATGTCAAACGTCACTTAAGCTACCTACATACCAAACATCATGAAGATCCGTCCACCGGTTCTTGAGTTATCCTCTTATGAATATTTTCAAAGAAATGCCCCTGCAGTTCCTGAACAAGCCGCCAGGGGGCCCAAACCTATGTCACTTCTTCCCCAGCACAAGACTTACCTACCATCCAAATTTCGTGACCCCAGCAAATCCAGATCACGAGATATCAAAATTGGAAGTTCAGCTGCAGTACCATAAGAAGCCGCTAGGGGGCCCAAAAACTAATCATTTCGAGGTCTCATCAAGACCTATATACCCACCTACCAAATATGAAGTCAATCCATTTAAGCCTTCTCAAGTTATCGTGTTTACAGACAGACAGACAGACAGACAGACAGACACACACACACACGAACGCCTACGAAAACATAACCTTCTTGGCGAAGGTAATAACAGTATAACAATAACAATCTTAACACAATCTACGCATGTGTCGAGACCCATGTGGTTGTACTTGTTACTCCATACTTTCAAATTGATATTTTCTTTAAATGTGCGTTCGCTTCCAGATGTCATATCGGATGGTAGATTGTTGTATGCTTTGATATGCTTCTATATACAAATGTTCTGTTTTAGCTTTAGTTTTGGGTTTGTCTGGGGTAAACGCCCCTCTTTGTGCAAGTTTTATATGGTGTCTATGTGTGGTTTCTATTTTCTGCAAGTGTTTGAAGATACATTTAGGTTGCTCTTTAGTTTAGTTGGAATGCACAGTCAAAGAGTACTGGTGAAAAGTCTATGGTTGACTGTTTGCCAGTTTAACTGGGAGTATAGGTCGTTAAGTCTGGTATCAAAAGTGACGTTTGTGGCTAAACGAGCTGCACGATTTTGGATCACTTGTAGTTTATCTAGGTGTGTTTGCGGTGCAGATGAAAGTAGTGGTGAACAATAGTCAAGGTGAGACAGCACAAGGCTTTGGATTACTGTTCTTAAGATGTTTGAGGTGAAGTATTTGCCTTCGACAGAAGGCTATGAAATCGTTTTTGCACTGTTTTGCAGATTATGCACGATAAAGTTTGAAGGCATGGTCCGTGGTTCACGATTTTTGGCACGTAGGTTGTCTTAGTGATGGGCATTGTGATGGCTAGAAATGGGCTTCGTGGGGGGTTCTTACGTGACTGGAGCTGACCTTTTGTGTTTGCGTTTTTTGTTGTTCGTCAGATAACTCGGGAATCCTTAAGTGGTTGTCTATGATTTTCAGTGGGCAAGTTGCCGGTGAGAATACGAAGGTCAAGTTTGGATATGGGCCTCGTGGGAGGTTCCCATGTCATTGAATTTGACCTTTTGTGGTGGTCGTTATTGTTGTTAGCGGGATAATTCGTGAATCTGCATATGGATGTTCACGATTTTTGCTGAGCAAGTTACCGTTGATGATAGGAAGATCAAGTTCAGAAAAGGGCGTCGTAGGAGGTCAGTACGTTACTGTAGTAACACTGGTCACTTTAAATTTGGAAAAGACACCAGCAACCCCAAGTATGAAATTCCAGGCGGTTAGCATTATGGAATTATTACATTTCCTCATTAATTATGCAAATTAAGTGTTAATTTACATAATCAATGTCTGCCTGTGTTTCTCTCGTTCTCAATTACGTCACAAGCTTGAATAGTCCTATAATGTAATGCAGCTGATTTATAGAATTTCTCCATTAATTATGCAAATTACATCCAGATTTGCATAATTGCCACATAATTATACCAAGCATCACGTAAGCTACCTACATACCAAAAATCACGACGATCCTTCCACCCGTTCTTGAGTTATCCTCTTTTGAATATTTTCAAACAGATAGCCCTGCAGTTCCAGAGCAAGCCGCTAAGGGGCCCAAACTCATGCCACTTCTTCCCCAGCAAAAGGGCTACCTACCATCCAAATTTTGTCACCCCAGCATGTGTAGATCATGAGATATCAAAACTGGAAGTTCAGCTGCAGTACCATAACAAGCTGCAAATCTAATCATTTCCAGGTCTCATCAATACCTACCCACCTACCAAATATCAAGATCATCTATCTAAGCTTTTTCAAGTTATACTGTTGACAGACGATAGGCTGTTAAAAACTCACCTGGAACCCCCAAGCCATCTGCTACTGGATACCGGCATGGAGATCACAAGTATTTAGAGGTCAATAGCACTGGTCAAACCATGAAAAATATCACACTTTTTGGCCATATTTTAAAAATATACATTCTTCTGTCCTTCTTACCAGAAAACTGGGCCTTTCTAAGCAAAATTTGCCCAGGAAAAAAAATGATCTAAAAAAGAAGGTGTACACACTGCTAGTTCTGCGCATGACGATTTGTTGGTCCCTCCCCTTACGGTAGCAGAACACAGTTTTCGCCCTATGGGGATTTCTATAGTTAAGGACCCCAAGATGACGTGGTAAAAATTACAGTAGGGTGCATGCGCGTGAACTTCACAAATACGAAAATCGAATATGTTTGAGAAGAGGGCACAAACTACAAAGTATCTAGAAATAAAAAAATCCTGTCGGCGTATCTGCTCGTAACGTCACTTTGAAATCGCCCTCTACGGACATGACCTGAACTGCAGCCGACTCACCTGGAAAGCCAGTTGCGTAATACAGCGCATTTATACACGAACTGCAAAACCTTCACAATTCAAATCATACAGTCTCAAACCTGATACATTCCTACACCACACGGCACAATTTACGTCTGGCTGACGCTCTTATCAGGCTTTCTACCCAGCCTTCAAGAATATTCGCTGTACTACTTTCTATACCCGCGTCACAGACCCCGGGGGTCCCCCATTAATACTGTGTGCTGCTACCTTACAGCATTGCTTAAGCTCTGTTCTTTGGGCATAGCAAAAAAGACCCATTTTACACAATTTTATAGTGGTGTATGCCAAACTATGTCTTAAGTTCATTTGGCATTTGCCTAAGACACATCTATAACAAATTTCAGGTCGTTTGGTTTTAATACAAGGGCATAAATTTTTTAAGCATTTTGTCTGGAAAGAGCAGAAAAAACTTATTTTACACAAATTCAAATTTGAAGTAGTGTTTACCAAAAATGTGAGTATAGCTCTTTGGGCATTATGTCAAAGGCACTCCTATACCAAATTTTAGGTCATTTGGTTGTAATATTAGGTCACAGGAGCCAAAAATGTACATTTTTTGTCTGAAAATAGCAGAAAAGACCTGTTTCACACCATTTTCAAGTGATGTATGCCAAAGCTGCAAAATGTCATTCTTTGAGCATATGCTCAAGGCACCCCTGTACCAAAAGATGAATTCTATTCCGTATTTCTGTACAAAGACATGCATATGGTACAGGCTAGGTAAATAGTATGTTGCTTCGTTCACAAAAGGACTCTCTGACCACTATAACTACGATAATCATCTTCAAAAAGCGTACACTATACATACACACAACACCGACCAAAACAATATCACACTGTCGGAGACATGAGTCCTCCGAACTCTAGTTTCTATATCTTCTTATTGTTGCAAGAATTCCAGCCATTTTCAACTTTGTTTTACCAACATGCAAGGCCCATGTCAGCTGACTTGGTCAATAGCTCTAGACTGTCGGACTCAGCAGCTACATATCATGTCATGTTATCCTCGAATGATCCTAATGGACAAATTAGTTGAGCGCTCGAGCATCAAAATACTAGTACCTTCAAATACTTATTCATCCACGATGTAAGTTTATCCATAACCACTATCAAGTTGTATTGATAACTATAAACCCTACATTGGAATGATACTACCAAAGGTCAGCAACGCAATCTAGTCCAAAATTTCAGCAGTCTTAGAGAGATGGAGGGAGGGCAACACTAAACTTTGTACTTTATTTATTGAAAATGCAACAAGACATTACACTGACTCTCAAGGCAGCAAAGCTGATGTTAGAGAGTCAACACATAAGGACAAAACATATAGGGCACTTAATGTCAACAGTGTGAAATTACAAAAAAAAATGATCATAAGAACCTATATCATTCCAATTAGCCAAGTAAATATATGTACACATCTAAAATAACACATTTGGAGGTCAGAGGTCGATAAAATAAGTCACAGTCAGACTACCTTATATGAGAAAAAAAGGATACTAAATAACAAGGTTAGAAAGGAACAGCTGGAAGTGCCTAGAAACGGTTTGTTGAAGTGATGTAAGTGTGGAAGGAGTGTGAGAGGCTTTCGTTTAATGTAATGTCATTGCCCGGGGACCCGTTGAGTAGAACGCTGGTGGAGAGGGGCCGTCTCACGAGGCGGTACACAGCAGTGGCAAGGTCTTGTCGTGCCGCTGCGTGCAGTGGGCAGTGCAGGAGGAAATGTGTGACTGTCTCCGAGGTTGCACCACAGGCACATCCCCGGCCGGTAAGGTTAAACTTGGCCAGCGTGGAGTTAAGCTGGCACCAGCCGATGCGGAGTCTCGTGGCAAGTATGTTGCTGCGGCGGTCACCGAGCCTACGGTACCCCTGGTGGTGACGGGATTGTACTTGTACTTTGTACTTCGTAACACTTGCAGCGTAGATGCGACCACAAATACCTGTTGGTTGAGATGTGGCTATGGTACAGACAGGGAAAATTCAAGACACCAAATGTATGCATGAATGTCGTCAAATATCAATTTTGGGGTGTATTTCATTGTAATAAAAGCTGTCAGACGGATACTGTTAGTTTACATTGATATTTGCTGCCTCCCAGTACTATTAGAACTCATCTACCAGCGAAAAGATAGTTAATCCGCAAATATAAGAGGGTGTCCTCAAGCAACAATAATTCGTTATTGTTGGTACATTTGCATATTTCTTATCTTATCTGTATGTTTGAGACAAAAACAACTTTATAGATTACCAGACTGCAGCTATAAATCAGACATTAATCACATATCTCGAAATGCTACTTTAACCACCGTGTAACCTTATCCGTGACAGATATAAGACGGTATGAGTCCACTTCGCCGTGAATTGGAAATGATACTACTGTAGATCTGTGACACAATCTAGTCTTTCTATCGTCTTGGAGAGGTGGAGGCATATCAGAATCCCACCTCTTGTGCCTAATACTATAGGGTGGATCCTGCTTACTATCAGGTAGATGACTATATTCTAATTATTCTAAATTGTAACACTGGAAAGATAACATTTGCAAGGCAAATGCATAATGTTTACCTTCGTATATGGTCTGCTCTGTTAATTCGTCGATGAAGGTTAGACATCCAGGTAATACGAGATGCCAAAAAGCAGTTACTCAAGCAACTGGATATGATTTGGAAAGAAACTGGATATGATTTCCAAAGTCATTATCCAGTTGCTTGAGTAACTGCTTTTTGGTGCTCTCTTAATTCTTACTCAAACACATTCGTATACATGGTCAGACAGGAGTCTAAATCCACCCTGCTATAAAATTGGAACATGATGTAACTCAACAGTAGTTGCTATCATTATGGTAAATAGATGTTTATTGCAAATTCATGCCCGAGGGCTAATTGCATACAGACATTAACAAGAAAAATGTGGTGATATAAGACTATTTGCTAACAACTTCTACGTGTACGATATACTTATCGAACCTACTATCTCTACTTAAACCTAATAACGTTGGTATACATACAGGGTAAAAAGTAGATATACAATATGTGACCAGGTAATAGGAACAAAGTAACTGCTATTCTAATCTATTTTATTCTATTAAACTATTCTTGCCATGCTATTAGGGGGTTTGACTTCTTCTCAGGAGGCAGTGGGAGATGAACTGTCCGACTCTTTGAAAAATAAATGGGTTGGGAGACTTTAGCAATAATATAGTCTTTTGTTGTTGGTTGAGATATGAAAAACTTGGGGAAATATTGGCGACTTCTTTGAATAACTTTTTTCTTTCAAAATCGTAACGAGGACACTGACAGATAAATAAGATTAAAAGACACAACATGTTACATTTGGATCAGGTCATTGAGGTCACTGTTTGGAGGAGAAGAAGAGGAGGAAGAAGAATAAGAAACTGAGCAAATACGTTTTCCTTCGGTGAACATAATAATTAAAACGGCTTCATATGAAGGTAGCATTTTTTGCCACACGTCTATGATCGTCAATGTTTAATGCCATACTCAAGACTACAAAATGCACGTATACGGGCTATCCCCATCGGCCATCGTCATATGGCATCCTGCATCCTGGTAACACCGATCAATGATAGGTCGTATGGGGGCCCGCAAGCCCTTTTCCGTAGAGCGTAATCTGCCGTTTTAATTCTACGTAGAGCGTAGACGGACCGCTCTTCGCATTTTGCGTAGAGCGTATTCGCCGTTTTAATTCTACGTAATGCGTTGTAGCCACTTGGAATTTATCGTAAAGCGTACTCGAGGGTTTCCGAATTCAGCGTAGAGCGTTGTCGCCCCCCCCCCTTGCAGGCCCTCTCGTATCTCTCCTTGGAGGCAAACAGGAAGCTCCTAATGTTTAAAAATCGGACTGATTTGTGCAGATAGAAACTGGTTACTTTCGGCCCTTACACAGGACACACTATAGATGACTTTGAATCAGCGAGCAAAGTAACAGCGTTTACCAGAAAACATAGAGTCTTAGAGGTTCTCCCCGGTTAGTTGTGTACGTACGCGTGTTCTCACAGGAAGACAACGTTAAGGTCCTGTTCCACACTGTACTGTCTCTCACTTTGATTTGTGGTTGTCGATCGGAACAATAAATCACCAACTTAGACATTTATATCAGAACAAACAGGCCCTGTATCTGAACCTACTTTTATTTTCTTTTAAGTTACTAGTACCGGTGCAATGGCCAAGTGGAGTCAGAGTGCGCGCCTAGCATTCAGTAGGTCGTGAGTTCGATCTCCGAGTCATACCAAAGACTTTAAACTCTTTAAAGGAGTACTAACCTCCAGAAGGAAGTGCTATTTTCCGATACATCATGCTACAATGAATACATAACTAGCCGACGTTTTACATAATTTCGCTTGTACGACTTGCGCGGCGCATGTTTGTAAAGTGATATTAATATCATTTTCCCCCATGCTGAACCACAATTGATACATCCGGGAACTCTGGCTTACGCAATACTCATACACTTCAGGTCAACATACACATTTTTCGGCGAAAATGGTAGGAGACAAGCACACTAACAAGCTGATTATTGAGAAATTACTTGTTTTACTTTGCTTGACCTGTGGCTTGGATATTATAATATCGGGATGTGGAATACAGTGGGAGCCGGCCAGTTTCATCCTGCGTGTTTTGATTTTCTCAACTTATTTGCATGTAAGTATTACTTGAACAGATAATTAGATTACGCCACTTATGGAAAGGACAACTAGATTACGCCGTTTTTTTCATCGTCAATATTTGCGGCATAAATGAGGGGCGATAAGGACACCAAGAAGGACAATGGTTGGTAAGATACCAAAGAACACAAAACGGTACGAATTTTTCTTATCGCCCCCGAAATGAGGTCTGTAACGTAACTTTTTGTTTAAAACATAGACACCAATGGGGTAGCGTGGTGTATTCTGGGATAGTTTTGAGGGTATTTGGAGAGTTTGTCCTGGATTCGATGCGTTTTAAGACTTGCGCGCAAAATGGGCATTTAATGGTATACTGTAAAATAATATGCATTTTTCACTTAAAAAAAATGCCTGTCGAAATATAGCACCCCCTTCTGGAGGTAAGTACTCCTTTAAAAAATGGTACATAGTGCTTTCTCTGTTTAGCACTCAGCATTTGGGAAAGAGTATGGGAGTTAAACACACACCACTACCAGTGGACTAGCCTCCTGTAGTGACTGCTGTGTGTGGCCCATGGCTAATGAACGGAGATTGTCGCCGCCCTATGCGACACTTGACGCGGGAAGGCCCTTTAACTTTAACTTTAAGTACTCGTATCCTACCTCGGTTCAGCTATTAACACTGGCGACACATCTGAAGTTGACATACCTAATGTCACGCTTCACTCGACTAATGTTGGCGTATGTTGTTACGTAAATCAGTCACCACATGTACTGACACAGTACTGTACCAATTTTTCAACTTTCAGTAATGTTTGTGTATTTGTCAGAGACATATCAGAAGCATTTGGGATATCCTTGCTATTATGCGCGATGAATTAAGGCTGACAGCAGCCATAGTGTGCGCGGGGAACTTTGTGGTAAACACACATGTCGGAACTTTCGTAATTTAGTCCTACTGGGTTACGTGGTTAAACCCGTCGAAAAAGGATACATCCATGCGCTGCGCAGTGTTCGTGTCTACGTGGCGCTACAGATGGCATTACGTAAGCTGCCATTACCATGTCTGTTCGTCTCCAGGAGGGACTGGCAGGGGTTACCATGGATACGTCTAGTCCATTTCCGGAAATTGGGTGAGAGCTTTGATTCCATTGGTTGTTGCCACGTACACAGCCCTTCCCCGTTTTCGATATAGTCCTGGCAGAAAGTGAGCTTAGCCCAGAACAGATCTGACACCCGAGGACCACTGACACAGCCCGGCAGACAAGCCGCACAGGTCGACACGTCCCCAGTCTTCTCACCGACTATTCAGTCACAGTAAAACAGTTGACGACACAAAGTGTGTCAGAAGTTATTTTTTAGACAATATTTCATCGTCAGTCCAGAACGATACAGCGAAGGGATATACATGGTGAGTTCTATTTTTTTTCCAAATATAAGCTGTGAATTTGTTTTGTGTTTTTTTCGTTGCTTTCTACTTTTACAAAGTTGTTATCGTCAATTTTATTGGTAAGTTCATCTGTCGTCCAGCCTTAAAACGTTTAGTTGAACGTGGACTGATAAATGGTATATGATGTAAAATCTAAACCTAGCTACTAAGGTACGTATAAATGTACGCTGTAATCTTGAATAGAGTCTTTTCACTTCGGTCCTTAACACTTTAACAGTCAGTTTACTTTAACGGCCTTTCCCGGTCACAAACAAGAATCATTATCGGTCAGTATTGCTGCTCTTGCAACATACTCTCTACTTCTCATTCTTGAGCAAAATAACCCCCAAAATGTAACAGGTCGCATTTCCTCTAAGTGTTCACACCAGCACTCTAGGCGAAGAGAAACGCGGCAGACGGAAACGTTACAGGTGTTGCATTTGTACACAGTCTCGTGTGGCCTCGGACGTCTCGCTCCCGGCATCAATTGGCGCGCTTTGGCGCAGTAGCGGCAGCCTCGCGTCGGCTTCCCCCGGCGAACTTGCTCGTGTTTACCGATGACTAGTCCTGTCCCGGGGTTGACGACGGGCGGGTTCCTAGCTCCAGGTATGTAATCGTATGCGATTTGCAGAGAATCGCACAGCGAGTTTCGTCGTCCTAGGGGACGAAAGTCGCAGGCTGCGAGTTTCTTCACCTGAGAGCGGGGGCGCGCAGACTACCCTATTCGTGCGAATATGGTCGATATTACGCTGGGTCGCGCACACATACGTAGGTAACCCCTATTCGTGCGACTGGGGCCGCGCACTGCTCTTTACCTACCAGCCGGGCCGGGCAGACATTTACCGATGTTGTGTTCGTTCATCTGCACTCCTTATATCCTCCTTGTTCAATGTCGTACGCACCCCGATCTGGGGAGGACGCGCAGGCCAGGCCCAGCTCAGGGGGCCGAAAAATTCAAAGGAACCCTTTGGGTACGCACAACTTGTCCAGCATTCTCGTTGGATCGCAAGGGAATAGAAATAAACAAAAGCTTTATAGACATATCCTTCTGGTAATCTGTGTCTGTGCAGTATTTTTCAGGTAGAATCCAAGGTCAATACAGCAGTTTGCGCCGCCAAATTATTCACTTCCGGTATTAAAGTTTGTCGCTCAGTAGGCAGGATAACATCCAAAGGTAAGTGATCGCAGCAGAGCGGCACATACCGGGTGAGATCATCAGGCACACAGCGCCGTGGAAAAGGTTTGTATTGCATCTAGCTACAGAGAATAAATATTTCCCACATTATTTTTTTAAGTAGTAGTCTACCAAAACCAGAGAACGATTTGTTTGTAGGCTGTCTTATTCGTAGAATAAGCGTATAGCCAATCGGAATGTAAAATGTCGGCGTATGAACCGACAAAGAAAACAATGATTGTGTGGTGAAGTCTTTGTTCATTATGTTTCCGCTAGGAAAATAATTTGATATTGCCTACTATGCATGATTTTAGTAAAGCATTTTTATCATAGCTGTCTGCTCACCAACATAATGCGAGCAAGCAACCTGTTCGGTGGGAAAGCACTCTACCCCACGCGTGGAATTTCATTCAACTTCACCAAACAATAAAACACCATTGCCTAACAATAAAGTACTTGGCGTTGTCCACCAGATGTCCTAAGAAAACAACAGGACTATTTCATAAGGTGTGGATGAGAAAATGACGACAAACAATATGATCATAGAAATGGTGAAATACGGTGACTTCTACTAGCCGATCATTGATCGTTTACCTGTTGCAAAGTCTTTGGAATGGCTTGATTCGTATCTGTTTAGTTCTTACCTTTGTGGTGTTCAGACGTGCTCTTTCGAAGTTTTCTACCGTCAATAATTTGTCGAAATGCGAAACGTAGCCTGGGTACCATCCTGGTTAGTACACAACACTTTACGTCCGCTCCCACAGTCGCATTAGCCTGGGTACCATCCTACTTGTATGCCGGGGCTCCCACACTCGCTTCCCTAAGGGTACAGTCGCATCGCTCACACACAAATTTAAAGGAAAAACAACAATACAGTCCTTCTCAGGACTAAGTGGCCTAACCTGGCTCCAACAATTAATCCCAAAGTCGTTGCCGGTCAATTACGACCCGCGGGCGCGCACACGCCAAGACAATAATTTATTCCAGTTGGAAACTTTCTTGTAGCGCTGTATCATACATATAATGAGTAATGTCGGGGTAGTCGTAAAAATGATAATGAATATATAGGTTATTATATCATAGTATTCTTCTGCAACTATGGCTCCAACACGCCGCAGGAGTGAGTTTGGCAGGAAACGTGATGCATTCTGGGGCGTTCCTTCAGAGGACAATGACCCCTTGGATGCAGCTCTTAGATGTAAGCCACCAACAAATTATCCAAAGAAAGCTAAATTCTTCAACATTTAAGTTTGTATATACTTTAAGGTCATATAAATTGTCCTTCTAAATTTTACGATCAATCTGAACAAATAAATTGGAACGGTGTACTAGAACGCAGCTTGTGAACGTATCTACTAAAAATACAGAAACACAAGACAACCTACCTGTTCTCGGTGGAAGAACTTGATACCCACGGTAAGCCTCTGAGTGCTATCGTTGGGTTCTTCGGCACATGTACCGGCAACATGTGGATGGTGCACCGATCGGCTGGCCAGCTGCAGCTTCGCCCAGTCAGCTTACGTACATGTACTTGCAATATTTCTATATAAACTATGCTACATCGTGTTTCATTTTCCCACGTTACACATACCGAAGATATAGAAAATATCTTTATTTGAACAGGAATGTTTATCAACCTCTTTTATTTGCAGTATAATATGAACTATTCTTGATAGATTCCGGGCACCCTTGACGGCGTCTTAATATTTGGGCGCCATTTTGTTTACTTTGTTTAGAATATTTGCCCAGACGCTTTTTATGTCTTACACCATGGAATTTCCCTGCGTTGATTAACAACGTAAGACTAGTGATGCAATGTATGAATATTTTCCACATACTACTTCAAGTTGATGTCTTTAACATTGTGTAAATGTTGATTTTCTTGTTGTTTGTGAAACGCAAAAATTTATGAGGAGCGAGTAAACCGCGACTCCAGCGAATTTGTACGTCTGGTAGCACATTGTCCAAAAACGTCTGTGTTTTTTTTCTAATTTCTTTTACACAATAGAAATGTGAATACCAACGCAGGGCACATGAATAAAATCTATTCCACATTAGCCCCATTTTTGTTGTGTTGTCTGGCTATTTGTTGGCGTCACGTATACATGGGCGCCATCTTTTTTTTTACGATATGCGTAGATCGAAGTTACAGATGAGGTTTAGTTTGAGGTTTAACCGCTAATTTCCCTATATAAATGATAGTATTTCATTCTCCATAGCTATCACTGAGTATATTTGCAGTTTATTTGGAATTATCCAGGTGCATGACCTGTACCCAGTGCTGGCGCTTTCTCCGAGTTCCATGTTCCCAGTTTCTGTAAATTGAATTAATTTTCTGTAAACCCCTGCAGAGAACATCGAGTTAAACTGTATCAATTTGCGATCTTTTTCTAACCTATAGCTGATCAAGAACATTATATTTATATTTACAAATCTAGTTCTGCTAATGAAGTGCAAGTGAACACAACGTCGGTAAATGTCTGCCGAAGTTCCGATAGAGAGCCGTGCGCGGCCCCGGGTAAGTATGGAAAGCTTCGCACGTATATGGTTACCTACGTGTGCGCGACCCAGCGAAAGATCGACGTTATTCGCACGAAAGGGTTGCCTATTGTATGTGTGCGCGGCCCAGCGTAGGGTCGACGATATTCGCACGAATAGGGTAGTCTGCGCGCCCCCGCTCTCAGGTGAAGAAACTCGCAGCCTGCGACTTTCGTCCCCTAGGACGACGAAACTCGCTGTGCGATTCTCTGCAAATCGCATACGATTACATAGCTCCTAGCAGGAACTCTGCGTCTGGCCGGAAATTCCCCACGAGCTGCCGCACCAACGCTCGGCGAAATCTCAGCTGGGCAGTTTTGTGGGCGAGAAGCTTCTCGCGGCTTGTTTCAGTTGTGTAGGCCTTCCAGTTTAGGTATGCATTCACTATACTGCTTTGTTCAGCATATACCATTACAGTTGCCTGTGCCACTTCTTCGACGGGCGCCCAAACTCGTAGGAAGACCTTAGCTGGTCCGCCTTGTCAACCGCCTTGTAGTAGCGATTATACAAGTCCACCATCGCTGGACATTGCACCTTCTGACGGATAACTCCTCCTCCACGACCTTTCGATCGCCTGGTAACTTGTACATCGGGAGCACCGACGCTTGTCGCCGTCGATAAGACGATGAGCGTCCTGGTGTCTTTCCACTTCCCGTAAGCGGCCCGTCGTGGTACCGGACGGAGTAACCTCTCGGCACGTTCTGCTTAGGGAATGGATCACGGGTGCTTTGTGTCGGCCGGCGGCCACGATTACATCTCGACGGAATGGGATGCCGTAGAGTCGGTAGACTCCACGCATTCCTTGTCATGGTCCAAACCAAGTACGTGTCCTTCGCAAAAAGATGGTCTGCCAGCTGGGCGCTTGTATAGCAAGAGTCACAGAAAACACTGCGTTAGCGACCTTGGAACGATAACGTCAACCTACAATGTATGTACGATGCGAGCCAGCTTCAGATCGAGAGGGCTGATTTGGTCGTCACCAACGCCGTGCATAGCTCTTTGGTACGCTGGCATGTCCTCTGGATCCGACCGTGCCCCGGACACTTCGTCGGCCAGGATATAGCCATCGGGTTCGGCAAGAACATGCAGACAATACCCATGCATATGGGTTGTACTGGCGGAGGTGATGTCTACCCCGCAAAGCTACCATCGCTTCGTCAACTACGAGGTTTTCATCGACGTGGTGGGCAGACCTACTATTCTCGTTCACCCGTTCCATGACTTTACGCACGTTCATGACCCGGTCCAGCCTCTACCTCGCTTTGAAAGCTTTCAGCCGCTGGCTGCCAGATGGACAGTACCCTTCTGGTGAGTAGTGAAGGTAGTGAAGAATTTGACGAAAGCGGTGAAAGGGAAAACTCCTTTTCATCAACGAACAGCCAAAGTCTTCGTCAACGCCCCAATAGAACGCAAGGTTCGGTAGGTGTACGTAGCCGGCCAAGATCATGCAACCCAAAAACGCTTTCAACTCGGTTGAGGAGGTGGGTTTCCAATGCGAGCGTCTTTCTGCGGGGCGCGCTCTCCTCCTCTCCCGGGCATACTTATTCGTGCAGCGTACCACGTACCCGATACAGACGCCGTCAAGTATTTCCAAGAAGGACAATTCTCTTCGGTTGTCATCCTTTCGCTTGAGGCCGACGGACCCTGGTGGTATGAAGACCTTGGGCCTGTACGAGTAATCATCGTCGGGATCGACTGCGGCCCACGCCCGATCAGTTGTAGCGATCGCTTGGTTCTGTCGAGAAAACTCAACGACGCGATCGGCTCTCGCCTGCCTCAGCGCAGAATAGAAGTCAAATTCATCGCTTTCGTCGCTTGTCTCCGCCCCAGTTTCAACCTGGCCAGGCGGCATCGGTGCATTCATCTCCAGTGCCTCGCCTCTCTCTTGCCCTTCAGTCTGCGCTAGGTTTACCTCCACATCACTAACGCTCTCAGCAACCCCAGGTTCGCTGAGGAGAAACACGAATGCATCCTCGGAGCCGTTTCCGTCTTCCACGGAATTCATATTCGATAAGGCTCCACAAATTTCCATCAGAAGATGCGCAAAAGATCTTCACTATCAAAGCTCAACAACGCACCCTCCCCCCCATAGCTAGCCATGTAAGCTACATGGTCAGACATCTGTAGGGGACCATTTTCAAAATTTCATCGAGACAGGGTGATCGTCGGTGATGGAAGCAGAACCTTCCCGAACGGCCATACAACCAGCCGGCTGTCAACACGCCGCACTACCCGGACAAGCAGCTCAGTCGACGGGTCCTGCCGGGGCGTCGTCTGCCACTGCTGGACTTGGGCGGGGATGGGACGTCACCATCCCCGCCGGCGACTCCACCGCCACCCGGTAACCAGCCTGTTAGGGCGCCCGAACGGGGAAAAGTCACCGAACCGCCCGGTCTTTTCTCCACGCCTGGACCTTCCCCGTGTTCGGCAGGATCCGCACTCACCCTCCCGCACACGCTAGCCCCCTGCCGACGCGCTCAACGGCCTGCACCAGGCCGGCCGAGTCCAAAGACCCGGCATAGAATGATAGATCGGAGAGGGCCAGCGGACCCTGGCCGCGGTGTCAGCGACGACTTGGTACCGGGCATAGATCGGGGAGGGCCCGAAGACCCTGGCCGGCGTGCCAGCGGCGGTCTGGCACCCGGCAAAGATCGGAGAGGGACAGCGGAACCTGGCCGGGGTGTCAGTGGCGGTCTGGCACCCGGCAAAGATCGGAGAGGGACAGCGGAACCTGGCCGGGGTGTCAGTGGCGGTCTGGCACCCGGCAAAGATCGGAGAGGGACAGCGGAACAGGGCGGCCGTACGTGTATGTACGGGCTCGCCGCCTGCAGACGCCCTTCGCAGTCGCTGCCGGCCGCGGGGAGAGAGGCTTGATTGTCCGGGCGCCAGTCGGGCGGCGGGAATGCGCCGGGCTGGGTCGGGGTCGCGAGGAGAAACTCCCCGCGGTCCGCCCGGGATCAGCCCGAAAAGCAATCGGGTTCGGACGCGAGCGTCTCCGCCGGAGGGAACTGTGAAAACCTGACTTTCGGGGGACGAAGCTCGAATCGATCGCACAGGCACGCAGCTTCGACGGACCCCCAGACGCGCGACGAGGCGCCCGTATGGGCGCACGACGCGATTGAAGGTGAAACCGACCCTCAGCCAGACGTGGCCCCGGGACGGACCCGGGGCCGCAGAGTGCGTTCGAAGCGTCGATGATCAATGTGTCCTGCAATTCACATTACTTCTCGCAGCTGGCTGCGTTCTTCATCGACAGACGAGCCGAGTGATCCACCGCTAAGAGTTGTCGTTTTTTCTTTCGTTTTCGAGTTTGCAACGAAAGCTCGCTTTGCCTCTCGGCACCGTCGTTTTAGAGACAGGTGTCGCCCTTCGGTGAAGGACGGCGAACGAGTGGGAGGCCTGGGGGTCGCTCCGCGAACCGGGCCCGCCGCGAAGACCGTTTCGCCCCCCGACTGACTTGTCAGGGGTAGATTGCGCCCGCCCTTCTCTTGAAGACCTCGGGGAGTGGAGCAATCAGTCGAAGCCGGTGGCTAGCCGGCGACGACCGAGTGCAGTCCTCACCTTCTGCCTAAAGGAGGCCTTGGACCGCGGGACGCCCGCTCGAAGCCCGATGCTTAAGGACAGGTCACTCGTCCGCAAGATCGACCGTTTGCATCGAGTCAGAGACCGCAACGCCGCGCCGCGGGTGCCGGGGAGGAGCCGTCTCACCTAGGCCCCGCCGTGCTCGAGACAAAACTCAACTCCATTCCGCGCAAACCCACGACGCGACGCCCCTCCGCCAGGATATAGGCGCCCTCACTTGCGCTCGCCCGCCCAAGACTTTTCGCCGGGAGGACCTGACTCCGTCCTCGACCGAGCTACTCGGGGCGGATCGCTGGTTTGGCGTGGTAGGGAACTACGGGCTTGCGCCCGCAAGACGTTCCAAGGAGGCTGTCGGGTCCTGCCGCCAAGCGGGTCGGCATGGGCGCTCCTGGCTCTCCGCCTGCGCTGCTGCGCGCCAGCGAGAGATTGACTAGAGAGCGGCCGTCGGAGCGCCACCTGTCGAGGCATCGGGAAGAGAGAAGGGTCGGAGCGGGACGCCGCCGGCACGTGACCCGCTCCTTGCCACCGTGTCAGAAACGACATTATCGGAGATAATTGCAATCTCCGATCCCCATCACGAAGGCGGTTCAGCAGGTTACCCGCACCTTTCGGCGAAGGCGAAAGACTCGCTGATGCCTTCAATGTAGCGCGCGTGCGGCCCCGGACATCTAAGGGCATCACAGACCTGTTATTGCTCCATCTCGTCCGGCTTACTGCCGGCTGTCCCTCTAAGAAGTTGCGGCCGATCGCGCGGGATCGCCGAACTAGTTAGCATGCCAGAGTCTCGTTCGTTATCGGGATTAGCCAGACAAATCGCTCCACCAACTAAGAACGGCCATGCACCACCACCCACAGAATCAAGAAAGAGCTCTCAATCTGTCAATCCTTACTGTGTCCGGGCCGGGTGAGTTTCCCCGTGTTGAGTCAAATTAAGCCGCAGGCTCCACTCCTGGTGGTGCCCTTCCGTCAATTCCTTTAAGTTCCAGCTTTGCAACCATACTTCCCCCGGAACCCGAAAACTCAGGTTTCCCGGGAGCTGCCCATCGGGTCATCGAAGTAACGCCGGCGGATCGCTGGTTGGCATCGTTTATGGTTGTGACTAGGGCGGTATCTGATCGCCTTCGCGCCCACAACTTTCGTTCTTGATCAATGAAAACATTCTTGGCAAATGCTTTCGCAGTGGTTCGTCTTGCGGCGATCCAAGGATTTCACCTCTCCCGCCGCAATACGAATGCCCCCGTCCGTCCCTCTTGATCATTACCTCACGTTCCGAAAACCAACGAAATAGAACCGAGGTCCTATTCCATTATTCCATGCACCACTATTCAGGCGCCAGGCCTGCTTTGAACACTCTAATTTTTTCAAAGTAAACGCTCCGGCACCCCGAGGCACTCAGTTAAGAGCACCAGGGAGAATCCGGCGGGGAGGGCCGGGACGAGCAGTGACACGCCTCGCGGCGGACCGCAAGCCCGGTCCCAAGATCCAACTACGAGCTTTTTAACCGCAACAACTTTAATATACGCTATTGGAGCTGGAATTACCGCGGCTGCTGGCACCAGACTTGCCCTCCAATAGATCCTTGTTAAAGAATTTTCTCACTCAATAAAAACGGCTTGACATCTGACATCTTTAATGCGTTCGTTTATGTATCCGGTTACACCACTAGATGTCAGGCCTAGTGAAACTAATAATAACTAGGCAGAGTGAGCTAATACATTGTGAACAGCAATCTGTGCGCTAGGGTTCTCAGTTCATACTCGGCCTCTAAAATAAGCTTCACAAAAACATACGAAGCTGTGAGAAGCGTTTAACGCCGTAACGGATGTCACAAGAGGCTGCGGCATTCATGCCATGCGTCTATTCATCTATTTACAGTCGGTTAAAAGATAAGGTTGAACGCTATACAATGTGATTGTTAAAATTAGGTAGGCTATAAGGCTGGTCATAAGAATAAGATTTAAAAGGAATTGCCACAGTAAACAATGGTAAAACATGCCACTCTGGATGTTCTATTGCACATATAAAACGATCAGCTAAGATAATGCAAGAACGTGATATAAGGGAGAACTGGGTTCGTTCTCTGCCTCGTTTCGAGAACATGTGATACTCTGGGTCGCTACGGCGACGGCCGTCTGAACAAGTTTTTAAAAATAATCTCAGAGAGTCTCAGAACTCTGGACTTATCACTAATACAAGTGAACCAGGTAAAACTAATCTATGGTGTGGCTAGGTGACAAAGGGTAAACTAAGTGCTAAGGGTACTGGTGCACACAAAAGGCGAACTTAACACAACTTGACCGATAAGATACTAATAACTACAATCTGTTGTGGGGATGGCGGAAGGAGGGAACGCGCAGTGGAGCTGGCCGCGAACCCTCGGGAGCCTGATCGCAGAACTCCCGGCCACACATGACACCTGACCGTTGCTTCCCTTCCACGCCCGAGCCGTCCCGTCAGGAACGGTCCCGCACTCTCACGACCGACGCGTCCGCCGAGAAGGCGGACGGTGGGGTCTCTGACCGTCGAGTCTGCAAGGCGTACTCGCAGGGCCGGGAAAGGGAAGACTTGAGTTTATCCATCCCCGTCGTTTCCCGACCTAGTCAAAATAAAGACGACTCTCTCAAGGTAGGGCGAGCAACCTACGACATGGTGGTCAGACACCTGTAAAGGACCATTTTTGAAAATTGGCTTACGGGCTCGTCGTCGGGGTCAAATGCGACCTCCACCCGTCTGCCGGATTGAGCACGCCCGGCAATGATAGATCGGAGAGGGACCATGTACCCGGGCCGGAGTGCCACCGGCGGCCCGGCACTTTCATTACATCGGAGAGGGACCATGTACCCTGGCCCGAGTTCCACCTGCGGCCTGCCACTCTCGATAAATCGGAGAGGGACCATCTACCGTGGCCAGAGTGTCAGCGGCGAGCTGGCACCCCTAATACATTGGGTCGGGACCATCCAAAGTGCTGAAGCATTCAAAGTGCTGCATGCCTCAGGCATTCCTCTTGGCCAGCTGGCAAAGCATGGGCCCTTTCCGATATTGCATGACTTGGGCGGGTACCACCCATCCCGCCGGCAACTCTGTCACCGCCCGGTGCCACTCCGTAGACTGGAGAGAGCAAGACCGGGAGTTACCGGAGCTTCATGCATTCCAATTAGCCGGCTGTCTCAGTCGCGGCTTCCTTCACCACTGTCTAAGTTTGGCCGGGCCGGGGCATACCCACCCCGCCGGCAACTCTGCCACTGCCCGGTGCCGAGGCCGTTGAGGCCGCCGTACCGGCTAAAATCACCGAACCATACCGCCTTTTTTCCACGCCGGGGACGTGTACGTGGGCGGGAGGTTCCAACCAAAGGCTCTCGTTGTCGCCAGCACACTGCAGAGGCACACAGCGGCCGCTACAAGGCTGCCGTAGCCCGAGCGAGCTCGCCCCGTGCCGCCACTACCCGCTTCATCCCGCCACCGGAGAACCACAGGAGTGCACCGGGTATGAACGCCTGCCCAAATCCAGGGCTTCTTCCACCACTGTCTTAGTTTGGCCGGGCCGGGGCACACCCAGGCCACCCCGCCTGCATCTCTGCCACCGCCCGGTGCCGTGGCCGTTGAGACCACCGTACCGGCTAAAATCACCGAACCACACCGCCTTTTCTTTACACCGGGGTCTTCCCCGTGCCGTGCAGGTCCTGCACGCACCCACACGCAGTCGATAGCTGCCTTTAATCGTGGGCAACGGCTTGAGAAAGGCCGTCATTTCCCGAGCTAGTAAAAAAAACGACCACTCTCAATATAGGTCGAGCAACCTGCGGGCCGGGGTGACGACAGGGAGCCGTTTACTAACACGGAACTTGCGATGTTGTGGTATAGAATTGAAACCCACTTCCTAAAGGAAGGGCCAAACCACATCTTTGTGAGGGTTTTGTGCAAAAAGGAGATGTTTACGCAGTCAAAAGCTTTTGTTTGGTCCAGCGAGACACTAGCATAGACAATAACATTGTTGTTATTTGCATAGACAAATGTCTCGAATCAGTCGAAGATTGCATTGAATTGATCTGCCGGGTACACCACAGATTTGATCCCGGTGCAACACCGACGATACCACGGACTGAAGGCGATTGTTGAGGACCTTAATACATGTATTTTATAATCGGTGTTTAAAAGGGAGATTGGTATCCTATTTTGGGGATCCAATTCGTCCCCTTTCTTAGCAGCAGTGTTACGTACAACTCCGAATTTCTGGCTAGGGGAAAGTTCCCCGGCGTCAAAAACTCCGTTGAACACCATCAGTAGATCATCGCCTGTTAAATGCCAAAAGGTAATGTAGAACTCTTTGGGGAGTCCATCACTGCCCGGGCATTTGTTGTTCGCCACACTATGTACGGAGTTGGATAGTTCTTCGGTAAAGAGGGGGGTCTCCAGTAACTGGACCTCCTCTGTGCTCAGAGTGTTATCAAGATTGCTACATAGCTGATCGGAGGCAACCGGGTCTACCGGCTCTTCCGTGAACAATTCTGCGTAGAATTCTTTGTAAACATTGGAAATCTCGTCGTCCTCGTTGACGACTTGTCCTGCCGAGTCACGTACGGCTGAGATGTTCTTTTTCCTGCCATTGGAAGCGGCCTGTTTTAAGAAAAATGCTGTACACTTCTCTCCCTCCTCGAAGTGTTTGATTCTTGATCGTACCATGGCACCTTGAGTTGGATAGTTCTTCGTTCTTCGGTTTACCGAAGAACTATCCTATCGAATTGACAGTGCCAATTCGGTGAGAGGATTTTTCGTTTGACTGGTATTGTCTTAGTGTGGCAGGGGAGAGGTTGCCAGCATTAAGTTGGTTGGTAAGGTCTCCCAACCTGTTATTGAGTTGGTATCGGTCGTCTCTTTTTTCTTTCGCTATCTTGCAGGAGTGCTTGATAAATAAGGAGCGGGTTCTCTGCTTAACGTTATCCCACCAAGATCTTAAAGATGGGAAGCCAGGTTTTAGCGTCTGCCAGTCCTTGTAGGATGTTATAAAGTCAGTCTGGACTTCTTGATCCTTTAGAATGGAGACGTTACACTTCCACATGGATATTTCTTTTTGATTGTGGGGAGGACTTCGATGTTCACACAGTCGTGGTCAGTGAAGTAAGCTGGCAGAAAAGTGTGGCTATGGTTAGGTAGACTTTTGGATACGTAGAATCTATCTAAACGACATGCTACACTGTTGTCCCCTGAGCGCCAAGTATATACCCGAGCGTCCGGGTTTAGCTGTCGCCACGGGTCATGTAGATTGTGATTATCACAGAGGTGTCTTAGAACTTTTGAGCCGCCAGAACTACGATTCGGGTTTCCCCCTCTTTTATTTTTATCCAGGCTGAGACATTCTATGCAGTTGAAATCGGATATATTTCTATGCAGTTGAAATCGGATCGGCGTTAGATGGGAAGTTGTTTAAACTGCGATAAAAGTCTGATCTTTCCGCAGCTTCATTTGGTGCGTAGACATTGCAGATTCTTAAAGAACGTGTGCCGTTAGACAGAACAACGCACACGACACGCCCATCTTCATCGCAGAATTTTTAACAACATTGAGGTCGAGGGATGGGGAAAGCAGAATACATAACCCCTCGCATTGGGCGTCCCCAAGCTCCAAAGAGCTTGACCTCCCCATTCCCTCTCCCACAAGGTCGTTCCTTCAACGTGTGAAATGTGGCATTCCTGCAAGCACACAATGTCAAATTGTTGTTGTCTACAGAGGTTATACACTTGTTTGCGTTTGTTGGGATTACCCGTCCCACAAGCGTTTAAAGTTGCTATGACTACCATTGTCAAAAAAAAGTTAAGGCATACAGCCTATGCTTGGTTCGAGTCATCATTATTATTATAAAGATTCTTCAGAAGATTCGAACTCTTCAATTTGGAGATCCTCAGCAAGAGGAAGGTTGTAATCGGTGGGACGGACTGTCTTTGACGAGGGGTTAGCCTTTCTTTTACAGCTGACCTCGTCATCCGAACGGTTTGATACTGCCGGCCTCTTGGCTGTCAACTTCCATTCCGGTAAAATCGGAGTCTTTTTCATCTGATGACGTACTAGCGGTTTCAGTGATCAGGGTTGTCTTGACACCCGCTTCCTTTGCCATAAGTTCATGAGTTAAGGCCTGTTCAATTTCATGCTTCTGATTAGGGGGTTCGTTGTTCTTTCCCCTGGGCTTGTTTCGTCGTCGGTTTTTGCGACGGGAAGTCTTACTCTGCGCCTCAGCTTTGGGGCTGGGTGCTCCCGCTCTCGTTTCCAGGGGAGGGAGTTAGAATTAACTCCATTTTCTCCTCTGTTTCGTCCTCGGAGGAATCTGCTGACTCCTCCTCGGAGTTATCCTGCTCATCAGGGTCTTGCCCCTGCGACATAGGAGTGTCGTGAACCGCTCAAGTTTCTGGCTCAGTCTGCTCCACCTGAGCAGGGACTCCAGAGCTACACGTAGACTTATCTACCACAGCTTCAGGACCCTTGGTCCATTTGTTCTCAAGCTGTAGCTTATTTGCGTAGGATGTTGGACACCGGCGAGCGGTGTGGCCTTCCTTGTTGCAATTATTGCAGACTATGTCATTGGTACAGTCAGAGGCGATGTGACCGACCTTTCGGCACTTGTTGCAGAAGCGAACGGTGCAGTTCGCCGCTTCATGACCCTCCTGATAGCATTTTATGCAAGTTCGAACTTGGCCTACCAAACTGAAAAAGACCAGACGACCACCCGCCAACCTCCAAGAAGACGGGACGTTTACGCCTGGCTTGAGGACAACTTTGTACTGTCTGTTGCCATTTCTGACGGAAGGCCTGTCCCTGTATGCTACCATACGGGAAGCAAGGACCTGTCCGAAACGGGACAAGTAGTTCCTGACATAGTTATCGTCAAATTCGTCGGGAATTCGGGAGACTGTAATGATGGACTCAGCACTCCCGTAGACACGGACATCTATAATCTCCAAGCAGATCCCTCTCGGTGGCAAAAAGACAGTATCAAATTGGCCAGGCAGTATCCATTAGCCAGAGAAGGTTCGTTGGCCACCGACGGTGGGGGTCAGGACAAAAAAAAGACCATATATAAAGATGTAACGATCATTCCCCACAACCTCTGCTTGGAGAGTAGTCTTCACCCAATTTCTCAAGTCAAGAAGATCTGCCACCAAGTTAACGCTAGACTTCCCGGAGGAAAACAGACCGAGTAAAACATTAGTGTACAGAGGACCCTCCCTTAATAACGAAAGTTTATTGCAAATACATGCCCGAGGGCTAATTGCAGTTACAAACAACATTAAGAAAGAAAATACAGTGGTATGTGAGACTATATATTCAACAACATGCATGATAAGCATGGTGCTAGTTTTACTGGGTTTGATTTCTTCTTTTTGGGCAGTGGAAGACGAATTTACCCACTTCTTCTATAATATGTGGGTTCTTTGATTTTAGTAGTAAAATTGTTTTTTTTTGTGGTAGGGAATGGTGGGGAAGTAAGGGAGCATTTTGAACACGGTGCTAAATAATTGTTTTCTGATGTCATAAAATGGACAGTTAGAGATGAAATGAATTTCGTCTTCCACTGCATTTGAGGAGCAATAGTTACAAATTCTCTCCGACACAGGCAGTTTCATATATCGCCCTTTTTCGATTTCCAAGGAGTGGGCACTGGTTCTTATTTTACTAATAGCGGAGCGCTGCTCGAAGTCACAGTGCTCTAGGTATTGTTCTAGACAGTATTCAGTTTTACATTTTCTATAATCTCAGTTTACCGGTATTAACAGACAAACTATGGAAGAAAGTTTGAATGTACATGTCTGAAAGTCTTGTCCTTAATACTTTATACGTACGTTGAGGATCACAAGTTGTACTATCAATATGCAGTAGGTAGGAATATCCACAGTGGTCGAGGATCTCCTTCACACGCTGTAACAATGTCCGTCTACGACTATATGTCAGGGAATTACGTTGTAACAGGAGTGCATCAACTTGCAGAGGGTGTGTATCGGTATTAAGTTGTGTCAAGTGTGTCCAGAATTTAACAGTACGAAGGGATATATCTAAATCTAACGGGAGTCTTCCTAGTTCTGCTCTAACATTTCTATGCACCCCAAGTACATTCTTACAGAAACGGTTATGGGATAATATAATGTACAATGTCACGTGTACAAACCTAGTGTACTGCAGTCGCTCCGGAGGAAAATAGACCCAGTAAAAGGTGAGCGCGCACTAACCTCATTCGCAGCCGGAGTGAGAATACTGTATATTGTCAACATTTGCCTACACTCCGATACAATAACATTGATCTTATCTGCCTTGTAGTACCGTATGGTATGAAATACGGTGCTTTATTTTTTCTTATCGGATATTGTGATGTAACTGGTCTTCGTTCTGATATTCCAGATGGAGAGGCAATTCCTATTGTATATGGTGTTCTTGACAATACCACTACTGACAATCCAAAGTAAGATCTGATTCCTATACATGTTACAGCATATACTGTATTTATGATATGAGGGATGGACTTGATAAATACATTGTTTTCTTTCATGTTCTTTGTTCTGTTCCTCATTCTTCTTTCTTTTCCTCCTTCCTCTCTGATTAAAACTCCTTTGCTAAATGTATCCGGTTTTCATTTTATTGCCGGATGATATGAAATTCATTTCTACAGACAAAATATGCGCTCATATGTTTTACGTATTTCATACAAGGCTTTTAAAGATTTTAATATGTCAAAGTCTACCAATATTTTCAGCGCCAAAATGCATATTTTGGATTCTTGTTCGACGATAAATGAAAACAAATATAGAATAGAACTTCTGGTGAAACTTGTTGCAGCATGTCCTGATGGGTACAACGAGGTTGACGGGAGGTGCTTCTTTATCTCCGACGTGGAGAGAAGCTACGAAAACGCCAAGTACGACTGTATGTACAGGGGTGGCTCCCTAGTTGTGATCGACAACGCGGAAGACAGGGAAGACGCTATGGAGGGAAGTAGTGGACCTGTGCCGTAAGTTCCATTATGTTTTCTTGCCTAGCCTACTCTTGCATGTGAAGGAATGAATGGAACATTGTTTCAATGTTCTTTTATGTTTGTAATTTGCAATTAGCCTGCGGACATGAATTTGCAATAAACATCTTCTTATTGATCGAGAAATAATGAATGAATGACGACCTTTACACTGGGCTAAGTACAGGTCAAAAACAAAACAAAACAAAACATGATGAACAGGTACATCTAACATATACAAAATAAAACTATCATCAGATGAAATCAGATAAATCAGATAAAGAAACACATGTTTTTCGATGGAAGGTTTGTCTAGATGCATTAGGAATATCAAATTTTCTAAAGTGCTCATGTGTATGAAATAGGAAATAGGTTTTGTGCAAATCTATACAGTTCATTTCCATCTTTACTATACAATCTACATGTTACGGATTCAATCACTATCACGTATGTCCTTTTCCTTACAGATACTGGATCAGTCCGGAAAGTGAAGATGTGGATTTTTACAGCGATGTTCAGTAGGGGACGGATTTTACTTCTATAAGTTTAACTGTTTTATCGTGCTTCAGCTTACCTTGAACAGGTCGGTACATTCAGAAACGATTTAACAATTTATGTTTTCTTTCCAGGGACGAGAACTGTTACATCTGCGAAGCCCCGCCGGGTAAGTCGACATGCATTTTTTTT
>NW_017803124.1:227969-256280 GCF_001625305.1 Branchiostoma belcheri | reverse complement strand
ATTTTTTTTGGGGGGGGGGGTAAGAGCGAACTATATGGTGTGTGCATGATTGTATTTTGATGATTTGTCTATTTTTTAGTCGTACATCGTACACTAAAAGTATATGGTCCCAACGTGCACAAGGCATGCATGACTACAAGCCATTTTGAATTATATTCTTAACACCACAAAGAAACGAGAAGAAGCCGAACCTCTGAATGAGAGTAGTTTTAGAGCTAGTCCTGTTTGTACTACAAACATGTACACACCTTTTCATCTGTCCACCTGTACTCATATACCCTTTCATCTGTTTACCTGTAGCTCGATAGGGCATGAATGTACAATAAAGTTCATCTATCAAAATTATTATTCATAGAACACATTTCTTCGTCAAGCAGAAATAATTCGATTAAATGGTGTCAGAAGATTTTTATGTTCTTACCGTCGACAAGATTATTTTTCGGTGGCGCTCGTTTGTGTGTGCCTTGATGAAATGATTAGACTTTGGATCCCCTAACGGCTTGTTATGGTACTATAGTGGAACGTCCGGTTTTGATATCTCCTGATCTGGACATGATACAGTCACGGATTTTGGGTGGTAGATACCTCTTGCGCTCAGAAAGAAGTGATGTGAGTTTGGGCCGTCTAGCACCTTGTACTTGAACTGCAGGAGTGTTTGTCGAAGAAAAAGGATAACTGAAGAAGCGGTGACAGATTGTCATGATTTTTGGTGTGTAGATAGCTCAATTGATGCTTTGCATAGTTAGATAACAAGAACGAGAGGAACGTTGTCAGATATTTATCATGTAAATGGTGACCTTATTTGGATGATTATTGACATATTTTCATAAGTTGCTGCTGGTGGCATTTCGAGGTAAAGTCATTCAACATCATTCAACATAATTTTTTCAAAATAGAACCTCATTGCCATAACACATTATGAAAAACTAGTCTTTGTTAAGATAAGATTGTCATTAGGTGTAGAATACAATTAACTATTAATAAGAGCAAATGTCTGCATGTGTAGTAAATATGTACACTTTGAAAGAAGCGCAAAAAGTTTTGGCAGCTATTTAGTTCACATCGATCCCTCATTCAAAAATTTGCCCAAATCATACCAAAACATGAGGAAGTTCCACGCTGAAAGGTTCTTTCCTAAAACAACATCACTATGGAATAAACCACCACGTGATTGTTTCCCAAATGGGTATAAGGTCAACAAACCTGTCCTCACTGGCCGTACAGTAACCCAAAACATTTGGAGTGACTCTCATGAGCCTTGTTTTGTGGTTAACCATGAAGTAATCTTTATCTTTCCATATTGCAAGTGAATATCATGTTAATACAGGCTTTTAAGAAATACACACTTTGAAATAGGGCAAAAATCTGAGCTGCCACAGTCAACACTACATCATCCTCAAGCAGATGTTAGGAGGCAAAGTCACTCTCTGTAGTTTTCTTCCAAAACACACGGTCTTCTTCACAAGATCTTACATGTTTGATAATTTTACCGAGTTTACTTTATGTAGATAAAACTGCACAGGTTATTGCATACAAGAGTATACTTGCAATACAAGCCTTTGAATTCTAAAAGGAAACTCTTCTTTTTATATCTCTGATATCTGCTGAGAATCTGTTTTGCCAATTTACGCATCTTTTTCGACTTGCATGTTATGTATCATTGCACAGCAGCAGTCAATTTCAGTTAAAATGGACCAAAATCACATATTTTAAGAGAAACATACACACAATGGTAATCATATTATAGTCACTGACGTGTGCTGTTTGCAATTTATTCACACAAGTACTAGTAGACCTGGGAGTATAGATTATTATATGATAAGTACATGTAAATGGTATATATTTTGTATGTGTACATTGTGAAATAAACAGTTAATGAAAAGTTTTTACTGTTAACTTCAGACATAACATAGATACTACGGTTATACAGATACATCTTATGTGGAAGAGACTGTCATTTTTTTTCCAGCAGCTCTCTCTAAGGAAAAGAAATTTTCAACACAATCTACATAAACATCCGGAAATTTGGCCTGGAACAGAGGGGAAGATATGTAGGAAACCAAACTTGAATAAGTGTTCGTCGTCAAATATTCAATCAAATGTCTGCTGCCATGAAATGAAACGTTTTGCAACTTCTGATTTGGAATTAAAATGAGCTTCAAGACTTGTTTGAAGGACAAAAACCACATGTTTTTACAAAGTCATACTGGGGTCATCACAATTCAGCAGACTGAGGAAAATGGCTATTATAAACTGTCCAGATGAATACATTTCACTCGCATCTTGGCCCAGATGTCTATAGGGAAAAGTGTCAAATCTTTGTCACATCAAAGTTATCGGCCAGCTACCTGTGGGTGAAACAAAAAAAAAAAACTACTTAACACGGTTCTAGGGACAAAAAACGACTCTTTTTACATTGCCATGGTTATGGTATTATACATAACGTTATTCCAATCTATCAATTAAACGTTTGTTTGTTTGCTTATTCAAATGCAACAGTGCATAACAAGTGGCAACCAGGCAGCAACAAGGCTGGTAGCGGCTACCACTGACACATAAATACAAGGCATAAATACAAGGCATATCAAAATACATGTACAATATTACTTAGTATACGTACAAATTCAATTCAATATTATTATACAAATTTATAGCAATATACATACAAAGTACATACAAATTCAATCAATACAGAAGCAATACAATATACATGTAAGTACAATACAAATCGATAAAATTGAAATGGAACGGTTGGAGGATTTTTATTTTCACTTGGTGTTTGGGTAATCAGGATAAGAGGTGGTGTTGAGTAAAAAATACATATTTACATGTTAATCATCACATACTTGTCAAAAATGCATACACAACTTCCTGACTTACAAGCTTCAAAAGGTAACATGAATTCGGAGATCTCATACCTCCATGAAATACGTAGATGTTTTTTACATATGTTAATGTAAAATTGATATTGGGGGGATTTGTCTCATTGTATATGGAAAGAAGGTTGCAATTAACAGTTTAATTTATGGTTTTCTAAACTCAAATTACAATATTTTGCGTGAGGAATTCCTATTCTTTGGCAATATTTCATTTCAACATGTCCTCATTGATTATGCAAATAATACATTAACATGATATATGCATAGTGATGTTTTTACATCACTATGCATATATCATGTTAATATATCTTACACATGTTACAAGGTATAAAAATCCCATCACTCACCATTCATAAATTGCAAAATTTTCACATTGATTATGCAAATTAGGTCATTATTTCCATAATTGGTATCTGTTGATGTTTCACTGGCCATAGATTACATACATCGGATGTATGAAAGTACTATCATGTAAAACACTGTAATTACAGAATGTCCTATTGATTATGCAAATTTAGCCTTGATTTGCATGATTTGCATTTAATTATGTTTTTAATGATGAAAATACGTTGTTCCTTTCTTGACTTATCCGCTTTAAAAGTTTTTACCAGAAACTAACCTACAGTTCCAGAACAAGCTGCCAGTCGAACAAAATTTACACCACTTATTTCTGACAGGAAAAGACCAAAAATCCAAGACCATAGCATGTTCAGGGCAAAAGATACAAAAACTGGAATTTCTGCTGCAGTACCAAGGTCAGCCACCAGGAGGCCCGTTTTTGACCTTGACCTTTGTCTTTCTAAGACCTAGCAACGTACCAAATATCATCACAATCCATAAAGATGTTCTGAAGTTATGCTGACTACAAATGTGCAGAAACACAAACACACACACACACACACACAGACAGACAGACGGACACACAGACACGCCAAAAACAATACCTCTATTTTTCATGGAGGAAAAGAGAAAAAAGGCCACAACAGTTCAAACTAAGCTGCTAAGAGGCCCAAAGTTACACCGTTTGCCCCAAGCCCCAACAGCTTTCCAATGTACTCAAAAATCATTGACCTACCGCTTGCAGAAACCTGCAAAGACTGCAAAGACTGCAAAGAAATTCTTGATAACAGTGCGACCACCCCCAGCGGTGTGTACATGATCTATCCGGCGGATAACCTTGGGGGATTCCAGGTGTACTGTGACATGGACACCGATGGTGGTGGCTGGACGGTAAGTCTTGGATCCCACGTGTCTCCAGTATCAGCATAAAAGTTCATGCGAGTTGGTAAATTTCATAGTTAAAATCAAACTGTTTTCCAACTTCCAAATTTGACTGACCGCTGCTTGCATACTCTCAAAATAATCAGAGTGTAAATTAGGAATATGTTGGGATACTTGAAAATAAGATGTGTGAAACAGTTCTCATGTTATGACTTTACATACAAATTCATCCCACCAAAATGGTGGACACCAAATCGCGTCATTGCCACATGACTGCAAACACCCAATCGTAATCAGTGTGTCCACTGTGATATTTCAAGGTGTTTCAGAAGCGACAGGACGGTAGTGTCGACTTCTACCGGGTTTGGGAGGACTACAAGACTGGCTTCCCCTCCGACCTGAACGGTGAGTTCTGGTTGGGAAACGACAAACTGCACCGTCTGACGGAGCAGAAGGCCTACGGGTTGCGGGTGGACATGGAGGATACTGCCGGGGACACGGCCTACGCGGCTTACAGCAGCTTCAGCATCGCAGACGAGTCTGATAGGTACAGGATCACCGTTGGAGGGTACAGTGGAACTGCAGGTGGGTCCTTTTATTTTTACACTTAGATATGTTGTCATGATCTTAGATATGTGGTCAAGACTTGAAGACACATATTAGGTTTTGTTCATCCGGATCCTACTAGAAATACCAACTCTTTTTATATGCACACGTGGTCAAAGCCTACTCAAACTGCTGTCATGAGTTTTTGGTTATTTTTGTTTTGTCATCTTTGTCTTGAAGCGAAAAGCCATTCTGTTCAGAAGTATTGTTTGCTGTAGTGATTAAAAGAATGTTCTTTGTTAACGTTGTAGGAGACAGCTTGGCATACCAAAACGGAATGGGGTTCAGCACCAAGGATAACGACAATTACCCCTACAATTGCGCCCAGACATACAAGGGTGCCTGGTGGTACAGAGGTTGTCACCACTCTAATCTCAACGGCCAGTACCTTCTGGGCTTTCACGAGAGCTTTGCTGATGGCGTCAACTGGAAGGCATGGAAACAATACCACGATTCTCTAAAACGCACTGAAATGAAAATACGACCAGTTTAAAATTCTGGCGCTCTCCCGTTCTGGTCAGTTCATGCTTATAGATCCTTTTCATGCTTTCCGTAGTCTTTCCAAGGCTGCCAGATATCCGGGAATGTCAGAAATGGTTACACTGGTCATTTGCTACCTCCAGTAAGCGTTTAGCACATTTCAACGCGGCGGAGGTTCATTGACAGTGGTTTACTCGAGTAATTGAGTAATTATAATATATATATTATAATTATATATTATAATGCTTGCATTTCTTCAATTCCTATAAGTGCTCATTAATAATATTAACCACCCATATCTTTAAAATGGCATCAACATGTTAATTTTAAAAATCACCTCTACATGACCTCTATTAGGGACATTTAGTAAAACACCTTACTTCAGTTGGGATATTACGACATGAAATACACTATATAGAGATGCATATATTCAATATTATATAATACCAAGATGTGATTATCTGTTACGAAATTAAATAGACTAAAGATAAACATATATTCAATATTATCTTAAATGATGTATCCATTAAGTCTTGTATTATTGAATTTAATAACTTAGAATAATATCAAGATGTGATGGTGAGTTACGGAATTAAATATAGACTAAAGATAAACATATATTCAATATCTATCTTAAATCATGAATCCATTAATTAAGTCTAGTATTATGTTAATAACTTATATTAGCAAGATGTGATGGTTTCATTTTAAATTTATTTTTCTTCGCTACATTGCTGGCATGATAGTTGCGTGTGGGAACTTGCTACTGTCTTAGCTAATAAATGGTTATTACTTACCACAAACTGCATGTCTGTCTGGTTTTCTACATATACGAGTAATAGGCCGTTCTGAATGACGAATATTGTTTACTGAGATACTGAAATACATATAAAGGGTGTAATGATGAATTTATAGACTGTATAAACTTTCTACATAAAGGTGGCCATTCCAAATCATTTGTTTACATGTTGAAATTAAGTATAACAAAGGAAAGGAATTTCACACGAAAAATATTGTCATTTGAATTTAGAAAACCCTTATACCGAATTTCAGATCATTTGGTTGTAATACCAGGGATCAGGATCCAAAAATTCATTTTTTTGTCGAAAAATGCCCCAAAAACCATCATAAAAATTTTTCAAAGGCATGTATCAAAAAAATGAAAAAAAAAACGCCTGGGGGTATTGGCCCACTCTACCTCCATGCCAAATTTCAAGTCATTTGGCTGAATGATGGCGGAGTTGAATCCCTTTGTTTGGCAGGAGGAGGAGGAGAAACATGAGAGAACACAATATATTTCATCCATACCATGGTATGAACTGAAATATAACAAGAATTCGTAGATATCATACCTCCATGAAATATGAGTATTTGTAAATGACATGTCCTCATTAATTCTGCAAATGACCTCTACACTAACATAAAATATATGCATAGTGGTGTAACGTACACATGGCACAAGGTATAAATTTCCCATTATGCACCAATAAGGAGCCACAAAATGTTATGCAAATTAATTATGCAAATTAGGTCATCATTTGCATAATTGTTATCTGTTGGTGTTTTGTCCGCCACAATTAAATAAATTACATGTATAGCAGTACTATTATATAAAATACTGTAATTATAGAATTTCCTCATTAATTATGCAAAATAAGTCTTCATTTGCAGAATTTGCATAGCTCTCTCTCAGCTACCTACATACCAAAATGATGAAAATACGTTGTTCCTATCTAGACTTATTATCTTTAAAAGTTTTAAACAGAAAATAGCCCGCAGTACAGAACAAGCTTCTAGGGAGACCAAACTTATTCCTGACAGGATAAGCTATCTGTCACCAAAAAATAAAGACCGTAGCATGTTCAGGACAAAAGATACAAAAACCGGAAATTCTGCTGCAGACAGACAAGCCAAAAACATGTCCTCAATAATTATGCAAATTAGGTCCTCATTTGCATAATTTGTATTTAATTATGTACAACTCTCAGCTACCTACACACCAAAAAATTATGCAAATACGTTGTTCGTATCTGGACTTATTCGCTTTTAAAGGTTTCGCCAGAAAGTCCACAGCAGTTCCAGAACAAGCTGCTAGGGGGACCAAACTCACACCACGTATTTCTGACAGGAAAAGCTATCTGTCACCAAAAAGTCAAGACCATAGCATGTTCAGGACAAAAGATACAAAAACTGGAAATTCTGCTGCAGTACCAAGGTCATTCACCAGGAGGCCCATATTTGACCTTGACCTTTGTCTTTCCAAGAATTACCAACAAACCAAATATCATCACAATCCATAAAGGCGTTCTGAAGTTATGCTGACCACAATGTTGCGGAAACACACACACACACAGACAGACAGACAGACAGACAGACATACAGACAGACACGCCAAAAACAATACCTCCATTTTTCATGGAGGTAATGACGACGCCCTTAGAGACAACCGTTCGCGTCATTTCAGTCATTTTCTGTGGGTGGGGCAGACGCAATTTAAACAATATAACAAGAATTCCGAGATATCATACCTCCATGAAATATAGGCTTGATATGTAAATGTAAATTTCCTCTTTAATTATGCAAATTACCTCCGCATTAACATGATATATGCATCGTGATGTATGTTAACTTTTGATTAACTTACAGATGTCCCAAGTATGACATTCCCATTATTCACCATTAAGAAATCATAGAATTTTTTCATAAATTATGCAAATTAGGTCATCATTTGCATAATTAGTATCTGTTGATGTTCTGCCTGCCATAGCTTATATGCATTACATGTATGAAAGTAGTATAATGTAAAACACTGTAATCATAGAATTTCCTCATTAATTATGCAAATAAAGTCCTCATTTTCATAATTTGCATTTAATCATGTACATCTCTCTCTCTCAGCTACCTACACACCAAAAATAATGAAAATATGTTGTTCCTATCTGGACTTATTGGCTTTTAAACATTTCGCCAGAAAGTGCCCTGCAGTTCCAGAACAAGCTGCTAGGGGGACCAAACTCACATCACTTATTCCTGACAGGAAAAGCAATCTGTCACCAAAACATCAAGACCATAGCATGTTCAGGACAAAAGATACAAAAACCGGAAGTTCTGCTGCAGTACCAAGGTCATACACCAGGAGGCCCATATTTGACCTTGACGTTTGTCTTCCTAAGACTTACCAACATACCAAATATCATCAAAATCCATAAAGGCGTTCTGAAGTTATGCTGACCACAAAGTTGCGGAAACACAGACAGACACACAGACAGACAGACATACATACAGACAGACACACCAAAAACAATACCTCCATTTTTCATGGAGGTAATTACATGTGCATGTTAAACAAGTGCTTTCACAAAAAGCTGGCATTTCGACGCTCTATCGATGTGATGGTGGTTCCTGTTACATATGCAACCTTGCATCTGCTTGGATATAACTTTATGCCACTCTACATCTGCTTGAAGATGACAATAGTCAGATCATGGATGCCACCAACATCTGCTTGGAGATAACTCTTACATTTACCACCCTACGTGCTTGGAAATGATTATAGATATGTTCCTCTACATCTACTTTGAGATGATGCTGTACATGTGCCACCCTAGATATGAATAGGCTACGGAGATGTACATGTAGAGCAGATATTTTGATTTGAGTTTCGTCTTCAGTGTCATTTAAGAAAACAGCAAAAGTGTGGTAGAGATTTTACAGATGACAGAAAGCAAGCTGGATATTGTTTTTGTATTTGTGAAAGCATTAAAGAAAACCCTGTTGCATTCTGAATTGAAAAAAAAAGAACTTCTGAAGAAAACAAAATAATCTGCACAACTTTTGGATTGGTTTCTATCCCTTTGTTTGCCTAAAAATCGATAATGTAATTTATTGTATCAATTTCAATCCCCTATTAAAGATAAGCTAAATCGGCAATAAGCAAAATCGGCAATTTAAGGTGATTACGCAATGGACGTGTCCTATGACCTTCGACCTTTTGGGGGTCCTGCAGGCGTCAACAGCGCCCTCCCCACGCCTCGCCCGTCATATTTCGTGGGCAAATTTCTGCTTTTTAAGAGGTTTGGGACTCACATCAGAGGAAATATAAACCACATAAGTTATTTTCATGGTAAATATCGCTAAAATGGACTAGTCATTTTTCTGTTGCCGATATTTGTGCAGTTTGAACAGATGATGAACATGGTGGCGGCATGCGGCATGAACTTTACGTATAAACAACGTCACCTAGCGACATGTACTAGAATGGCAAACATGGCAGGCAGAATGTCCCGTTGTCGCCCTTTTGCCTCCTTGGTTGCCTCCATGGTTGCCTCCTTGTAACGCCGAATGTTTGACTCGCTACAGGGCATTTCGACGCGCATGCGTCGTAATGCAAAAAAACAGATTAGTTTTATACTATTTGCCGTCGCCCAGCGCTTTGAACAACCAAGTTCTGATGACTTGTTTATAGAGAGAAGATAGAGTACAAAAAGCAAAGGGATAGTAACTTAATAGTCTACTATCGATGAAGGTTAGGCATTCACTAATGCGGTAAACAAGAAAACAATTACTCAAACAACTTGATAAAATTTGAAAACTGTCAGACGTTTCACGTAGCACCCACTAATTTTCGCCAGTGACAATTACTGTACTGGAACAACAGGATCTAACGGCCTCATTTTGGCACCAACATTGCCTTAGCTTTGGCTTTTTTTTCTTTGTTCATATGGACTGTCTAAGAGTTGTCTTTACCTCATTTACATATCAATTCATAGTTTTTGGATAAATACTTGTTCAACTACAGATTCCGTTAGTTACTGACGAAACGTAGTGTCTGTTTGTAACGTCTGAAAGTTTTCAAATTCTATCTACAGCTGCTTGGTAAATGTTTTCTTGCGTATAAAAGATATAGAGCCGGATACAGGTGTCCGATTTCCATCTTTCGAGCTTTCGAGATGTTAGGCGGTTGTAATCTTCTTGCTGATTGGTTGCTGGGCTGTAATTGGATTAACACATTGGACACCTGCCCCAGCTATGGCATATTGACAGCTGAACTGCATTAGTCGTCCACACCTGTCCTCCCGTCCCTCTCGCCTTTACAGTTGGAGCGTCCTTTGTAACCAAGGTAAGCTTGCAACAGTTGGTACTTCCTATTCTTTCACGGATAGACAAGCTAGCTTGGGATATGACCAAACGCCGTACTGTATGTACACATCGTTTGGCCTGTGTATTTGGCCAACAAACCGCTGTACAGTTGGACTGTGTTCAGACATGTTCCGACACAAAATGGTGTTTTTTAAAGATTTTTAGTTACTCTAATAATCCTGTTTTGCTATTATATATAATAGCTAATTATAAAGGCACAAAAGGAGCAGTTTCAGGGCAGTAAACCTGGATGTTTAAAGTCAATTTTCTAAGTACAATGTAGAAGTAAGTTAGTGATATTCTTTGTTTGAAGCAACCCTATCCCATAGCATACTGATATCTGCCAGGCAAAAATGTGCTGACGGAAGTTTGTATTGTTTCGTATCGTAGGCTAGTTCTAGCTACTAGTATTATTTGGTGGTGCCAAAAAAATAACGTTTGTTTTGGGACTATTTCAAACACTTCACGTATGAAATGATAATAAAGATGTGCTAGGAAATGGAAATAAAAGTCATTATTAGACAGATTTCCTCATGCTCAAAGTAAGCTCAAAGAAACATTGCCGATTGCTTTAAAAAGTATGTCTTCAAAACACGACAGGGACCTTGCGAAGGGTATTTTATGCATTTCTAGCAGTAAGAATTTTGTCTGCAAGAGGTTATTGGGAAAACAGAATCAAAAGGGACTAAAAACGCTTGTGTATCACTCCATGCACCATCTAGGGTAGGAGTACCGCAATTTGTTAATTTACATTGGGCCACTTCAAATGCCAATTTCCATGCAGATCTAGCAGCAGAAAATCCAGCAGAATACATGATAGATTCAAAAGATGCTATAAAAAAATGATAGTCGCTAACATAGCCAACACTAGGACAGGTAAAACTTGGAGGTCGGATCTAGTTCTTCCTGATCATAACTGGGATCAAAGCCGCACATACGCCGTAACGCCTATGACACATTTGTTTGTAGAAACAAAATTAGTAAAGAAATGAATATTAGAACATTCTCTGAACAACATAGACATGCCGATTACAGAAGAAACAGTTTTGCACATCTCAAGATCAGGGTCAGCAGTAACATCAATCAATCTGTCAGCAACAGAACCCAGCACAACTTTTAGAGCTTATAATGAATTGTTTCTGTCAATGAGAATCCCAGGTTTAGATAAATTTGTCAGGAATCCTAAAACTGGTTTATTGAAGTCAATGTTTACATTTCTTGTCAATAATGGGCCTGCGGAAGCACCAGCAAGTGAGCTGTGCCAGATGCGGGATATTAGGCTGGTAAAGTTTCTTAACATAGACAAAGTTGTCCATAAATCATTTGCAAAATACCATAGTAAACGAAATTATGGAGAAAGAGTGCATGCAGTAGAAAATAAAGTGACTGAATCAAAATTATTTGTCCTAAAGATGCAGAAGTTTATTCTACAGATTATTATAAAAACATGGAGACCATGGCAAAAGAAGTTATAGAAACCTTTAGAACAGCAAAATTTAATGCTACCCCACTGCAGTGCTTTAGAGGAATAAAAGACAACGAATATGTGTTCAATGATGAGGCAAATTTAAAACACTTTTTAAATTTGTTTTATATTCGTTGAATAAAAGACAACGAATATGTGTTCAATGATGAGGCAAATTTAAAACACTTTTTAACCCTTAATGACATAAACAAACAGTGTTGTGAAAATGAATATAAACCTATTAAAAATGGAATATTTGATTGTCTTGTTCATACATGGGAAGCTGATGAAAACTATGTAGCAACTTACAGCGAAGACTATAGTGTACTCCGCAACGAGTCTGGCCCAGAAAGAACATCCTGGCTAAATAAATATACTACAGCAATCTATAGGCCTGATAATAATTGGATCAGTAACGATACTAGTAATAAAGAGAGATTCGAAAGAGAACCATTGCCTGATTATGTCCGATGGCTCGTGACTGGTGGCGAAGTACACTACTAGTATATGTCATATGAAAAAAGGAAAAAGTTACCGCCTGGTGAGTGGGATGAGATCTCGGGTTTATTCCTACCTAGTAGAATCCTAGATTTGATGTACATATAGAATACAACACGGGGTATTCCGTATCGCCCGAGGTATCGGCCGACCGCGGGTCGGATCGCCCGACGGCCGCAGGCCGGAGGGCGATCAGACTCGCGGGAGGGCCGGGACCGAGGGCGATGCGGAATACCCCGTGTTGTATTCTATATGTACATCAAATCTAGGATTCTACTAGGTAGGAATAAGCTTGACATTCCAGTTAAAGGAGCAAAAAAGGCAGAATTAGTAGAACGATTATATAGCAAAAAATATGGGTATAAATGAACCAACAGAAACCAGTAGCTTATATGATGGACACTTAAAAATGTACCAAAGTCAATAAATTCTCTGACAAAAATGCCATTATGTTATCTTAGGGACGTGTTAAAAACTGAAGGTCACCACTATGGTGGCCCAAGGGATGAGCTTGTTACAAGTATTATGTTGCTGAAACGCGCACAGGCCCATCTTATACCCGACTTGGAAATAACCAGCTTAAAAAAACTGATAAGAATAACAAAAAAACTTATTTTGGCACAAATTGACCTATATACTGTAGATGGCAAATTCACTTCGACCGAGCGGGAACATTTCTCTCAAAATTCTTCTAAACTGTCCGAAAAATGCCCTCGCAAGAGTGCAGCTGCTTTCAAATGTTATACCAATATGCAAGTCCATCATAAAAGCTGACTGCTTGACAGGAGCAGACCCATTAGATAGACTACCAAATCTGTTTGATAGCTTAAGTAATTATATAGATGCAATGAAACCTAAACAATACACAACTAACACCAGGTCCTCAAGTAGCTTAGATACAGGAGATAGTGGGCACATATCATATGAAATGTATTTCCAGAGTTTAGACCCAGGGGCTAGAGTTCAAGTTAAATGGTCAGTTGAAGAAGTTGGGCTAAGTGGGGGGTCTCCTGGATGGTATGTAGCAGAAGTTCAAAATGCATGGGAAGATTCGGATGAAATAGAAGTAATGTATGATGAGGAACCTGACTGTATATATTCAATTGAGGTAGTGGTATGGCTGGCAAAAGGTAAATTGGAACTTTTGAAGCCAGTATTTCTTTAGATATTTGATAGATAATAATAGTATTG
The DNA here is from genome assembly GCF_001625305.1 of Branchiostoma belcheri. Taxonomy (NCBI): domain Eukaryota; kingdom Metazoa; phylum Chordata; class Leptocardii; order Amphioxiformes; family Branchiostomatidae; genus Branchiostoma; species Branchiostoma belcheri. The sequence goes on along the minus strand of NW_017803124.1, from coordinate 242,801 downwards.
CTGTAACTATCATATTGTTCTTATGGAAGTTGCTGTAAAGTATGTCATTAAGATTGTTTTCTTCATTGTCTGAACTTGTATGCCAAATTATCATGTTGTTTATATATAAATGTATTATTTATTTATCTATTCATATATATTTATTTATTTATTTATATATAAAGCAGCAACGGATGTATGACCCAAACTTAAGTTTGTATACTTTGTGTACTTTTGACATTGTGTACAAGTTGCGTCACTAGGCTATTAAATCATATAGTAAATGTACATATCTTGTTGGCACCAAAGATTGTCTGTACTGGTATTTATCATTATACTAGTAGTACCCAGTTCCAGCACAAAGGAATTAGTGCATTGAAGCTTTGACTGTCCAACTACAGTCTTTCTCAGAATTCAAGCAATCAAATAACTGGACCATGTGGCCTTTAAATGGTCACACATGATGTCAGCAAAGTGTCCAGTATAACCATCCCACCAGACAAGGAGACTGAGAGACAAAGATTACACAAGCTCACAAGAACTGGGAAATCCTCGAGCTCGGTGGGCTTGCGACAAGTTGGTCACAGGCATAACGCCAAAGGCCACTCATTCATACAACAACAAGTCAACAACCAGGCAACAAGATGGAGCTACAATTAAGGCACCTGGAATAGACGCGGTGCCGGGAACTGTGGCGACGGGACTTCGCTCTGTCTTCCGACGAGGAGGTTACGAGGGGGCGGCGAGACTTGTGTGCCACCGGAGAAGAAGAGCTCGACCTCGAGAGGTTGTCGTCGTCTGACGGTATCCGGACCTTTTTCTTGGATGACGCTGGCGATTTCTTTTTGTCGAAGATCTCGTCCAAAGTCTGCTCGACACGTCTGGCCAAGACCTTGTCTTCACGGAGGTCACGTACAGTTGCCTGTTCCCCGTCACTCGCCTCTGACCAGAGACCCTTCGCCAGGTCTTTGATTCGGCTCTCCCGCCGGAGCTTCTGCAGAGACCGCCGGGCCCTGTCAGCACGGCGCCTGTCCGCGTCGCTGTCCGAGGCGTCTGGTGGTGACGAGAGGGTCACGCCGCACTTCCCGGGGCCGTAAGGACCATCATGCCCCTTCACTGGCAGCCTGCAGACTGTACAGGCTTTCGGTTTAGTCATCGCAAACCGCAAACGTGAATAAAGAAACGAAAAACTGAGAATAGAGGGGAGAGCGAGGCCACGTGCGCGTCCTCGCCTAACTCTGTCCGATTGTGCGGGGTGACGGCGGGAGCACATGTGTCCGGGCCGTGGTTGGCGGAAGTGAGAAGGGACTGACCGGAAGGGGGAGTGACACGTGCGGCGGGCAGATTGTTTGGCAAATTAACAAAAATGACATTGGGGGTGACATTTTTCCTCAATGTGTCATATCATGGATGGGGATGTCAGAACTGCAGCAGCCACGCGATCATCGCTTCCCAACAACGTATTGAAGCACCTGTTTGGGACAACATCCTGAAAGAATATTCTACCACATTCCTCACCAGAGCAGAATGAGCCCTTATTACCTGGGAGTCCTACATCTCTTTGGACTTGTAACTGAGGACTTCATGAGAGAGCATAAACTTCCTGGCACTGATGAATGCTGACTTAAGTTGTGATAGAGCCGTTTGGTCGCTTGAATTCTGAGAAAGAGGAAAAGAGGTGCAGTGGGATTAGTTGAAAATTCGATGAGTTGATTTTTGTGTGTCTAGAACAAAGTTTATCTATACTGCATGTACACAGTATACCCGAAAATCAAATGGAATAAACAATTGCTGTTGAAATTATATGTTGCGTCTTCAATCAGCCTCGATAAGTTGCTCATATGTGTATAATTATCATTGAAAATTCAAATGCTATATGTACACTAAATAAGCACACACATCCTTTTCAAAGCAAGTTAACTTAATGCAAATTATACTAAATCATTTTCATAGACATGCAAACCAAATAAAGTTACATAATGCAATGTGTCGAAACCTTTTGGTACTGTACATTCAGCATAAAAACAGCACTAAGAAACAGCAAAATGCTTGTTTCAGTTACATTCTTTGACCTTCAGACAAATTATACACTTAGACAGCACCCTGAGAACACTCATCACACCTCCAGTCTTGATTTTCCTGACCCGCCCCCTGTCCGTTCCAGATCTGTTTGACCCAACCCCCCTGTCCGTTCCAGATCTGTTTGACCCAACCCCCCTGTCCGTTCGAGATCTGTTTGACCCAACCCCCCTGTCCGTTCCAGATCTGTTTGACCCAACCCCCCTGTCCGTTCGAGATCTGTTTGACCCAACCCCCCTGTCCAGTCCAGGTATTTGACCGAACCCCCCTGTCCAGTCAAGGTATTTGACCCACCTCCCTGTCCAGTCCGACCTCTTCCGCCTCCCATTCTCCTTTATTTTTTGGAATAGCCCATTTCATTGGATGCCTCAACTCTTACTGGACAAAACACTGAGTCCGCCCTTGCACCGACAACATAACGTCAAAGATTATCAGTGAAACAGTGGTCACCAAGACTGACTAGACTTTTATTATTTGCTTTTGTTTCAGAAGGAAAAGTACTGTGCAGTCACAACAGTTTCTTCTCGGCTTCTGCTCCTAACCTTCCCCAACATGAGTTCTGAAATGGTCGCTCTCGTCACCGGAGGGACCCGCGGGATCGGCTACGGGACAGCCCAGGAGCTGGCCGGCGCAGGATACAACCTCATCCTGGGGTACAAGGAGAACCATCAGCGGGCTGCAGGCGCTAAGGCCAAGCTGGAGGAGACGTACAAGGTGCGCGTGTTCCTGGTGGCAGGAGCGGCGGAGGAACAGGCCACCGTGGACGCCTACTTCGCCTGCGTCGATGATAACTTTGGCGGGAAGCTGACAGCGCTGGTCCACAACGCCGGCAGTATGTACGGCCCTCACGGGCTGCCCTCTAAGCCTGATGCTAACGGGAGCTGGTTCACAGGCTGGGAGGCGTACGAATACTACCAAAACGTCTACCCGAGGTGCTTCCTCCGGCTGGTGGAAAAGGCCGTCACTCACATGGAGGACGGCCGCGGGTACATCGTCGCCGTGTCCGGAGTCGGCTGCAACAGCAACACAACCCCGAGCCTGCCTTACTTCACCCCGGGCATGGCCAAATCCAGCATGGAGTACATGGTGAGGAACTACGCCAAGCAGCTGGCGCCCAGGCGGATCACCTGTAACACCGTCATCCCGGGAATGATCGACACAGAAGCCTGGGCACCGGTCAAGGAGCGGGTCGGGACCGCCGGGATGGCGGGTATGGTGAACCGGCTGTGCGGGATGAAGCGCTGGGGCACCCCGAGGGAAGTCGGTGGCGTCATCGCGTTCCTCTGCTCGGAGAAGGCGTCCTTCATCACCGGCGTGGCCATACCTGTGGACGGAGCGTTCCATCTCATGTAGAAAATTTTGTTGAATTATAGTGGAGTGTCAATGCAATGTTTTTCTTTTAACAATTTTCTGATAGAGTAACTAATAATAAAAGTAGATTCCTACATACAGAAGTACGTAACTTTTAGACTTGTTATTAATGCATACATTTTATCTTTAATAGTAATTGTGCAATAAGCATCAATTTGGTTGTTTGACTCTCACAGCATAAATGAAAAAAAGATTCAAATGGTAGGCACATGTGACTCCCTTTTTCTACGAGCTCAAATCACGGGCTGCATTGGTAGTATTCGTACGCCTCCATTTCCTCATGTAATGACTCCTCACATATTTCGTTATAACTTATGATTTTATCATTTAGAGTTGCTTGTCCGGATTATGTAGTCTCTTTCTATTACATCTTAATGTGCACATTTTTAAATTTCAACTTAATGTACAGCGATATTTTACTGAGACCTGTCATTTTATCTCTTTGTATTATTGTGTTGAAAATAAAGATACATTTTTATTACATCATGTCAGTCTGTCGTATATACTAAAAGCTACCAGTTACAGAAAGGAGAAAATCTAAGAATTTAGTTCTAGATAGACAGTGAAAAAATCATGTTGTCGTGTGGAAACTGTCCATCGGAGGAACGTTCCATACAATACAGCGGATGGATCTTGATAGTTTAGGAAAAACGCCCTATGTCCTAACTAGAGTTCCACGATCTCATACCTTCGCCAAATGATGTTAGCCTTTATGACTCAGAAATTATATACCAATCTCCTTGAATATGCAAATAGGATCAATTGCATGAATTATATCTGTTGATCAAATTCTACACCAAAAGAGTCTTAACAAACAATGCCATTATAGCATTTCCTCATATATTATGCAAATGAGGTCCTTATTTGAATAAGTTATGTTTAATTATGTTCACCTTCACTTAACTTTCAAATACCCCAAGTATGGAATTCCAGGCAGTTACCATTTTGGAATCATAACATTTCTCCTTAATTATGCAAATTAAGTCTTCTTTTGCATAATCGATATCTGCCTGTGTTTCTCTCGTTCTTAATTACGTCAGAAGCTTGAATACTAGTAGTCGTATCATGGGATACAGCTGATTTATAGTTCCCTCATAAATTATGCAAATTACATCCATTTTTATCATTATGTCAAGCATCACCTAAGCTACCTACATACCAAAAATCACTACGATCCATCAATCAGAGGTCCCAATATCATGAAACGGTTTGCCCAGCAGCTCAACCCCCATCATGCAGTAAAGCCTTGGTCACAACCCGCCGTACGTGCTTCTGCGTGCTGTCTACGTGCAAAAGCGTGGGCAAACGCAGGGCATCCGTGCGTGGTGAGTACCGCCTCCGTTCGCAATCCTACGGATTCGGGAGCACGCAGACATGCCGTAGAACGTTAAGTGCATGTAACTTTTTTTCTGCGTGCGGTCTGCGGATTCACCACCCTTGCGTGCGAGTACGAGCGACGCGCGTGCCCCGTACGTACCGTACGGAAGACACACGTGTGAGTACGGTAAAGTTGCAATCGCACAGAGATCGTACGTTGCAAGCACGTACAAGTCACCACTTGCGCAACGAACGATGTACGCAACCGCTCACGTCCAGACGTGGCGTGCAGACCACACTCTAACACCTTGCGCAACCATGCGAGTGACGTGCGTTGACGCCACTTCTTCCCCACGTTTACAGAAAAACGTAGCAGACGTGGCCTCTCAAAAACGTACGGACAAAAAGCACGTACGGCGGGTTGTGACCAAGGCTTTAGGGAAGGTTGACCATCGAAGGCTGCAGCAGGTGTAGGGAAGGCTATTCAGCAAAAACTGAGTCAATGATCAGGGGAATTTGCCATTGGCGTTTCATTGTACCGCTAGAAAAGGATGCAGCAGACTGATACAAGTCTGCGGCAGATTTAGAGGCGGATGACCCGATGAGCCTGAGCTGTTGGTTGTTCTACAAACTAGACCCTGAACCACACGCAGTCCATGGTGACCGGTTTTTCTCAGTCCCAAAAAATTCCCCATTGACATAAGCATTAAGCAACCTGTCCAAGGTGACCACATGGCCAACGTGACCGCCCTGAGTTAGGTCCGCTCAAGGCCTAATACCTGCCCATGGTGACCACATCGTTTTCTTTCATGTTGGTTATTGATGATAATTAATGAGAAATCATGGAGAAACCAGCAGCCAGTTTTCCTTGACTGCTGGATGATGTGTTTGTTTGAGGTAAATTGGTCCATGTGCCACCCTCCCCACATACATTTACAGCATTTGACATTAGAATATCTGGACTTGGAAACCATTTATGCCTCAGTCATGTTGTGAGGAGACCCTCTTTAAGAAGACCACCTGTCCAAGATGGCCACTTTTCTTTGGTCCCCTGCATGGCCGACTTGGACAGGTTTGACTGAAGAAGAGCTCCATTCAGCCCCAGCCAGTGGGCATTTCGTCTAGATCACCTGCAGGATGCAGCATGTTTACTGATGGAAGACCACTGAAAGCCATCAGAAGGCTTCTGTACAGGGAGTACATTGTTTTATGTACAAATCATTAATTTTATTTTATTGAAATTGCAACAATGCAATACACCCGGAGGAGAGACAGCTGTTGCTGGTGTTGTGTCCCGCACATAGAAATGAATACTGGACAGACAATACTCATTTTCACTTGATTCTAGTGGGGAATGTTAAGTGCCTTTCCCAGGGGCACAAGGTCAGTGGCATGTCAGGACTCGAACCCCGGACCTCTTGATTCTGAGTCGTGCACGCTGCCGTTGCACCACACGACCCCACCGTAGTTACCGTTTTATTCTAATATGGTATGATAATGTATTTAACTATATCATTCCGTAGTCAAATTGTCTAATAGTATACTGTTACTGCTAGCAATTCAAATGTTGCAGACCATTTACATTCCAGGTTAGATTTGTGACTACTGTACTGGTACTGTGTGCCATGCTACCTGCATTGCTGGAGAACTACATATACATGTATTTTTTAAGTAGTAATATTGGTTCTGTATCCTAATATTCTCAAAAGATGACAGAATGCAGAATGTATACACCACCCTTTGTGTTCATGTATTTTTCTTTGTTATGTCTAAACTGACTTGAGAAGCTAGAAACAGCTATCTACATACAACAATAAGAAAGATATATACATTGTACTGGCATGGTCGGTATAATGTATACTGCACAACATTTCAATGGAGAAAATGTGTACAAAAACAAAGTCAGCAAGAAGTCTATCATAGGACTCAAACTGCTGAAACAACATCAAGTTGTTAAATTTCATCTCCATGCATACATGTATGTCATAAAATAGTAGTAATGGTAAACAGTAGTTTAGTTTGGTAGGTTAAAAAAACAACATAAGACACAACTAGAACCAGAACAGAATGGGAAAGAAATGGAACAAGCAAACAGTCACACATCACTGTGGGAAGAGTAAGTGTTCCTGTAGCCGAGAGTTTAAACTTTGTCATCGGTCTAGAGCTCTTCATCATCTGTCTCTCTATCATCATCATCATTCCCCTCAGTATCAACCATGTACAGTCTCCTCCTCATGCCTGTGAAGTGTAGAGTTGTGTAGAGGGTTATAAAACAATCTAAAACTGTGAGAAATGTTCCTGTAGCCGAGAGTTAAAACTATGTCATCGGTCTAGAGCTCATCATCTGTCTCTCTATCATCATCATCGTTCCCCTCAGCATCGCCCGCGTATGTCCCCCTCCTCACACCCGTGAAGCGCAGCGTCGCCGGCCAACCGTTCCGGTGCCAACCCGCGTTAAACGTCCCCTCCACCAAGTCATCGCCTGACTCATCCTTCTTCACCGTCACTCGCAGCTTGCCGTATTTTCTGGAGGACATTGAAAAACAAAGCATGAAAGTTCATCTGAGTTGGTAAATTACATTATGAAAAACTTAAACTTTTCTCCAACTCAAAATTTGACTCACCAGAAATTTTCGACTGAATCACTCAGTCTTCCTCAGCTATTTGACCCAAATGCTGTGGACACGTGATTTTTCCCACGTGTGACGTCAGCAAAAATCACCGGGACACACAGTGGATCTGGAGGGGGTCAGAATCTTGGATACCGAACAGGATTACTTCAAGAGAGGCATAAAAGAGGCCATATACATCAGGGCACTACTTCAACCATCGCTCAACTGGGACGGGGGGCGATATCGACTTCAGACAACCTTTGACCCTTTGCTGACTCACACGTGGGAAAAATCACGTGTCCACAGCATTTGGGTCAGAAGGCTGAGGAAGACTGAGTGATTCAGTCGAAAATTTCTGGTGAGTCAACTTTTGAGTTGGAGAAAAGTTTAAGTTTTTCATATTGAAACACAAAATTGCAGTCAAACCTGTCCAAGCCGGTGCAATGGCCAAGTGGGTAGAGTGCTTGCCTTGCATTCGGTAGGTCGTTCGATCTCCGGCCCAGTCATACCAAAGACTTTAAAAATGGTACATACTGCTTTCTCTGCTTAGCACTCAGCATTTGGGAAAGAGTATGGGAGTTAAACACACACCACTACCAGTGGACTAGCCCCCTGCTGTAGTGACTACTGTGTGTGGCCCAGGGCTAATGAACGGAGATGGGCGCTGCCCTATGCGTCACTTGAGGCGGGAAGGCTCTTTAACTAACTAACTTTAACTGTCCAAGCCGGACGCCTAGGGGACCAAAGAAAAGCGGTCACCATAGCCAGGTGGTCAGCTTGAAGAGATAGTCACCTTGGCAGGTTTGACTGTACTACACCTTGAAGCTTGAAGGTACTACACATTAAAGTCAGAAATACTGCATAGAAACGAATTATCATAACTAGAAAAGTAACATTTGCAAAGCAAATGCATAATGTTTACCTTCGTATATGGTCTGCTTTATTAATTCTTTAATACTCAAAAACACATTCACATACAAGTATATGGTGACAGGAGTCTAAATGCCTACTATGAAATTGCAACATTATGTAACCCAACACCAGTTACTATGGTGACAGACGTCAACAAAAGAGGCCATTGGCCAGGCCAGAGGTTAGTGTTTGGAACAGAAGAAGAAGAAATGGAGGAAAAACAATATGTTGTCCTTTGGTAAACATATATTACATGGTTAAGCAGAGTCTTTATGTCTGCTTACTCAGACAATAAGCACAGCACACAGTTTGGGAAGAAGATTGACAGGCAGAATGACAGCTCAAAAGGTCGGACACAGGAAATGGTGTGAACTTGAAGGTCACAAAAACCCAAAACAATTCCCAGAAGTCTGAACTCAATGATTTCTTCATTGACTTGTAACTGTTAGGAAGACAATGACCAACATGATGAAATGATTACATGGGTCAACAAATTTTGTATCACTTTCATTTTATTACAAAAATACCTTTTCCAGTCCACTTTCCATGATGTGGAGATCTCCATATATTTGCCCTCCGCAGCTTCCTTGTCGAACCACTCCAGGTTTCCATAGTAACAGGGAAAGTCGATGTAACCCACACCGCAGCCGTCTCTACTGATGTCCAGTGTACCTGTACCCCAAAACAACATTTCCTATCACTGATCAAATAGCAGGACTTATTACCTCCATGAAAAATGGAGGTATTGTTTTTGGCGTATCTGTGTGTCTGTGTGTGTGTGTTTCTGCACATTTGTAGTCAGCATAACTTCATAACGCCTTTATGGATTGTGATGATATTTGGTATGCTGGTAAGTCTTAGGAAGACGAAGGTCAAGGTCAAATATGGGCCTACTGGTGGATGACCTTGGTACTGCAGCAGAACTTCCGGTTTTTGTATCTTTTGTCCTGAACATGCTATGGTCTTGACTTTTTGGTGACAGATAGCCTTTCCTGTCAGGAATAAGTAGTAATAATAATAATAAATAAGAGAGAGTTGTGCATAATCAAATGCTAATTATGCAAATGAGGACTTAATTTGCATAATTACAATAAAAACATTCACAAAAACTCATATTTCATGGAGGTATGAGATCTACGAATTCTTGTTTTGTTTGCTTTGTTGAGGCCACTATCTCATCAGTGTGGTCATTTTCACAAACTTTATAAGCTTCATAGTTGTAGGCCTAAAATTCTATCACCTACAGCTGACATTGTCTAATCATTACCGTTCAACCTTCTCCCTAATTATAAGGACCAAATGTCTGTAGCTATGAGCTGCACTGATATTGCCTCAAATATAAAGATGCAGAATGTGTGTAAAGTTCAAGCAGAACTTCCAACTATCTCTACAGCAAGTGTTAGCTCAATTTCTGACACATTTTATCAGACTTTAGGCCATGTTCAAAAAAAAGTTTTTAACCATACTGTACATCATACAAAACAGTTGCAAAATGAGGAAATATATACCGTAACTTGAAAAAAAATTGAAACGATACCAATGATGAAGAGAAAAATCAAACAAAAGGATGAAATTGTAAAGAAACAAATTTGAAGAGTAGATAATTCACCATACCATACTCTGTGTCATTTGTTCAACCTTCATGACCACGTAAATTTCATGATGAAAGCAACTTTTCTTTTGCAAAACTTTTTTTAATTTGCACACTCGCATCAGTTTTGGGGTTCCCAGAGGACATCATCCATATAATCAAATCAACATGACCTTATGAAATTTTGCAAGCCTTGATAAAGTTGGCAACAATATATGGCACATGAAAACAAGGCACATACATTTTGCACTGTACTAGTATTTATCATGAACACAAGACCTCCTTGGTCCAAAACAACGTCTGATACCAGTGTACAAAATAGTTTTTTGACCCAGGTTGGCCAGTGGGCAACCTACAGCAAAAATTAGGTTGCCCATCAGAATTTTAGGTTGCCCCACCTATAAGTTACTACTTTCCTCAAATTAAGTAATGTTGCATACATAAGCCTTTGACAACATTTCTAACAGCCTTTAGTTAACTGATACTAGTAATAGCCATTAATACCCAAAATTAAAAAGCATCATTCTGTCGGATACAGTGGTGCAAGCCAAGTGGGTATGATGGGGGTGGGGGGCATCCTTAAAATCCAGGTAGCACACTGGGCTACCTAGGTTCAAAAATAGGTTGCCCCAAGTAAAATGTGCTTGCCCGGGGCAACTGGGAAACCAGGTATTTTGCACGCTGGATACTAACCTTTATTCCCACTGACTTTGGCCTGTTTGTTGGTGACAGTCAGGTCCCAGGTGCCGGTGATTCTCCTGTTCAGTTTGGCCTGCTGAGCTCGGCTGGCCTCGGCTTTAGCAAGCTTCTGTGCGTTCCTCTTCAAGGCCGCATCTTAGGAAAGGGTCAGAAGTAAAACAAAGCCTTGAAATCATGAAATAAAGACAAAGCTTTAACTTCCAACACTTAGATTTTCGGTTGACTCCATCAAGCTTGTTCAAGGAATGGACCCGTCTACTCTTGGAACGTGATGTCCGAGATACGTGACCGTAGTAGCGGGTCATACAAATGCACGTGCCTTATAACTTGTGTCGCCCCCGTCTCTGTTGAGGGTAGGTCTATCTGTGAGCTCTTATGTAAACCGCCTCCTTTACTCCTCTTGCAAAGAAGTCCGACTATCTGGCACGTATGACCCGTTACTATAGTCACATGTCTCCGACGTCACGTTCCAAGAGTACATGCAGACGGGTCCATTCCGTGAACAAGCTTGATGTAGTCAACCAAAAATTTGGGTAAGTCCCAATTCTGTAATCTAATTCTAAGAGTTGGAAGTAAAGCTTAGTCTTTATTTCATAATGACTTGTACCAACACAGATGAACTTTCATGCAAAGCCTTGAAATGTCTGTATGTAAGTTACAAACTGTACAGCTTTTCGATACATGTAAATACCCTTGCATAAGATCTAACACATTCCATTACCAGTGTTATATGCTAGTACTAGTAAAAATGTTTTTAGCCACCAAGATGCCTGTCACTTGGACAGTTGATGATGTTACCATGACTGCGCTGTTGTTGATAACAGCAGCTACTTTTAAAACTTAAAAGTTTTTGTCTTCAGGGTATGTCATGGTTAACAAGAATGAGTTTATTCTGGGCCATGAAGGTCGTACTGTTTTGAGAGAAGGATGAGCAATGGACCTATAACATTATTACGTCACAGTTTTTTTACCGCAATGAATGCCGGTCAATCGACGTTTATATTGTACAGGGGTGCGTAGCGCGGTGTGTGTTTGTGTAGCGTTAGCCTTGATATAAGGCCCTTATACAGTACTACTTTCGTCTACTGTCACAACTAAATCACCCATTACGGCATGTAATGCTGTGTCAACACAACTAGACGCAGCAAAAATCAAACATACTTGACTTTGAAAACTTTTAAATGATCTTTATTCTTTAACTGACCGTTCTAGAATGTTCTTAAGAATATGTAAACAAACTGTGACATAATAATGTTATAGGTCCATTGACAGAGGAAGTAAAGAACATTAATAATATGAAAGACACAGATGCTCGAGAAACACAGCAGACTTAGGGCAAGCAGTATGATATGATGATGATAAGGCCGCAATAATTTAATGACATCCGCACGCATTGATTTTGTTGCTTATTTGTTTATTTAACCAGAGAACATATCGGCTGTTATCAAAAAAAAAATAACCTCCAAGGCGGCTCTGGCCTGGGTGCCATCCTCCGTAATTCATGGTACAAATGTAGCTAGCGACAATGGGGAGCCGGTGGTAACTACAGAGGACAGCACCCAGGCTGCCAAAGCCCCACGGAACTCATAAAATGCAGCAAAAGGCTTGTCCTAAAAGTTGCTATGCACTACTGCAAATTCACAATACCAATTTTGTATTTCCTGTGGTTTAGGCCACACCAATTTAATTTCTTGGTTAACGGATTCGCCCGCTTCATTTTTTTCTGATTTGCAAATAAAAATAAAAATTCTGAATCAACTGCAAAATGCTCATATTTTGCCCTTAATAGTTGAAAACAGTCCTTTTCTTCCTAGTTGTTACAGTTATTCCATCTTTCAATGCAATGGTATCATTAAAAGTTCAAAATTCATTGTTTAAATTTTGAACCAGCCTGGTGTGTTGACTTCATGGCTCCTATCGTACCATTTTGGGCAATAATAGGATGCCTAGACCTGTTTTTATTTTTATTTTTTTTTCGCCCGCCCGCTCCATTATTTTTCTAAAAAAATCCGTAAACCAAGAAATAAAATTGGTATGGCCTTAGCAGCATTTTTTTTTCTGGCTGGATTTTCTTTTATTCGTCCGTACACACTATTTTTGGGGTCTTCAGAGGATGTCATGCTTAACACAGTACATGACAGTTCCCTATGCAAGAACCAAACGACTGCAGCAGTCTTTCCTGTATTGAGCCATCAGACTTGACAATAACCTACCTTCTTGGTCTTCAATATAAACTGAACCTGACTTAACTGGATGCAATCAGTATGGACTTTGTGTATATTTTAATTATTTTGTATACATGTACATGTAGGTCTTTGTATATACCTTATTTAGATGTTCATGTATTGTCTCTCAATTTTTTTATGTGACAAATGGTACTCAATTGAGGGGGTAGTAGTTTTTCTCCCCCTGCTGATGTACATTTGAATTAGTGCAATAAAGAAATTGAAAATTAAGTCAGTCTGGCCTAACAATGACACCTTTTTTTAGTAAGTATACAAAATTCAAACATTATCTCGGTTCATATATTTCATCAGTATCAAACATCCAAGTTTAGTTCACAAATTTAGTCATTCTAAGTGACTCGACGCAGTCTGTTTTTAAAAGCTGCAACTGACGTAGCTGTTCTCAGCTCAGTTGATACGTTATTCCACAGTACTGAGCCTGAGTAGGAAAACGATCTTCTGTATACTTCCCGATGAACCCTTGGCACATACAAAAGGTCAGATACACTTTGCCGCGTGGTTCTTACTGCCCTATCACTACAGTATGTAAACATTTCTCTCATGTAGGCAGATGTCTCACCTGCGTCTGAGTCCAGGACCTTTGCGAGTTTGGGCTGGAGTTCCCTGAAGTTCTCTCTGGGCAGCAGTGCCTCGTCCTTCACAGCATTGATAGCCTCCATCACTGGCAGTTTCTTCTCAGCCGCAAACACAACCACCTTCCAGACAGAGCAAGGCTTCAAATTAATATATATGAATAGTGGTGCATACCTAAACCCACATTTAGGTTCAGGTCCGGATTCAAGTCCAGAGGTTTAGGTTCAGTTCCGGACTTGTAAGTCCGGACCTAAACCCATGGCATATACAAAATTGCATGTTGACAACCTTGCAATGTTGTCTGGGTGAAACTTTGGCCACATAACACGGAGGCCGGTACTTGATGATGCCCGATGGCAATGTTTTCTTCATTTTGCAGCAAAGATTTTGCAATCTACGGAAGGTTTTAGCTGCTTTGGAAAGAAAAGGGGTCTGTGATATGGTCTTTTGTGGTAATAAGTCCGGACTCGGTTCTTGACTTTTAGTTTTTTTTTTTTACTTGAACCTAAACATTCTTACAAGTCCGGATCCAAGTCCAGTGAATCGGTATGCAACACTTACTATATATGAAAGTTTATTGCAAATTTATGCCCGAGGGCTAATTGCAAGAACATGATAACAACAAATAAACAGTAAAATTGATAATAAGTAATGCTAATGTTACTTTAGATATACATTTGTAATTATTGTTGGGTTTGATTTCTTTTCCGTGTGAGTATGAAATGGCCGACATTTTGCGAGATTTTATATGAATTGGAAGGTGTTAATAGAAATGCAGTTTTTTGTAGGCTGGGAAGGTGAATAAAGCTCATAGCTAGGGAACATTTTGGTGACCATTTCAAATAACTTATCTCTTTCGGTACTGTAATGAGGGCAATGACAAATAAAGTGCATTTCATCCTCCACTGCATTTCCTGTACCCTTATTTACATATTCTGTCGTTAACAGACAATTGTTTGTATCTACTCTTTTCTATTTCTAATGTATGACCGCTAACTCTAACCTTACATATGGCTGATCTAACATCGAAGTCTTTGATGTGAAGATAACGTTCCATTGTGTATACAGGTTTCAGATGTCTATAAAATCTTAGCTTACTGACATCAACAGAGAGATTGTAAAGAAAGGTTTGGATATGTCAGAGAGTCTACTTCTAAATAATGTACATATGTGTTGCTTATCGAGATCGACGTTGTCGTTATGCCAGATATATGAGAAAGCACTGCAGTCAAGTATAATTATTGATGGGATTGGGGGGAACATACATTAGCTGCCTATCAGCCGGGCTCTATGCCATCACATACACTCTCCAGTTCTCTCTATGTAACATTACATTTCCTAAGTATTCGAGTTCTATGCCAGTGTCTCTAGTTAAGGTATTGGTAAAATTCAGACTTCTACAGTGTACTCGACCTCTTGGCTTCCAGGGAAGGACAAAATAAACGATTTCCTG
>NW_017803124.1:218057-227899 GCF_001625305.1 Branchiostoma belcheri | reverse complement strand
ACCTAAAAAAATTTGGTGCACAAAAATAGTTTTGGGTGCAAATAGAATAACTAGAATGTCAGCAAAAACTAATTATGTTACATTTCTAAAGAAAAGTACTAAATAACAATGATTTGTTATTTTTCTGACACATAGATATTAATGAAGAATATGCCGTATACTACTATACATTTAACATCTTTACATACGTAAACCTACTAAAATATTTGGGTGCACCGGTGCACCCACAGAAAATAATTGGGTGCACAGTTTCAAATTTGGGTGCACATACGCCCAGTATTTTGAGCCCTGCAAAGATAAGAGTAATTGTACAAGGAATTCAAGAATATAACAGGGTTCTCACTAGATTTTCTTTCACAACAGAGTTCAGTGGGTACAGAAGACACAAGCCTTGTGTTGAGTGCAGAAGACTTACAGCAGGGATCTGACATCATTTACACAACTTTCCTCACTTCACTCAGGTGGAAATGAGTACTAAGCTTTGCTAAGGGACGTCCCTCGGATAGGACGTTAAATGAAGGTCCTGTGTTTGGGAGAGCCACACCCCACGCACATTAAAGAACCCACCACACTTATTTAAAGGGTAGGGGTCCTTACAGGTGTGAGTGGTTCAAACCTTACAGTCTGGTCTTACCCAGCTTTACCGGTTATGGTCTCATTCATGAGTTTCGATACATTAGAAACCAATTGCATTAATGAGTGACTTACCAGACCGTGTTCCCTATGATCCTACATTAAATCAATTGATATCTTTCATGATAATTGCTAAGCACACTTACTCTACATTTCATTAAAAAAATTGCCAACGACTTGTATACACAAAATCCCCTTTTATGGGAATTACAAACTGCACTTAGTGGCTGCCCGCAAGAGGCCCTCCCGCGCTGCAAACCTACGACAGCACAACTTACAACACTGGACTGTGCACGTCCGACCTAGCGCGGCTACCGACAATTACGTCCTAATTTCATCAGTTACAAACAAGCTTTCACCGCTTTGACGTTTTACATCAGTTGGGAAGGCTAAAGGGAAAATTCTCACCAATAAAAACACGTTCATACAGCAGTTTAGTTTTTGACTTGGTACTCTTTTAGGGGGTACACTCGGAGTAATACATGAATGAGACCTTATACGAAACAAACACACAAACCTGCTGCAGTTGTTCCAAGCTGCACTTCTGGGCCAGCGCCCCCACACTAGCCAGGTCTGTCAGCGGCTGCCTGCCCCAGTCGGGAACAGTCAACACCAGCTTCTGTTTCTTACTCTCACGGGCCTGCTGGTCCTTCCGCTTCTGTTTAAAACCAACAATAACTGGTTAGAAAGGTTGAACATTTGCAAAGCAAATGCATGATGTTTACAGTCATACAAAAAAAAGAACTTTATTGACACAACAAAAGTGCAGCGACTTTCGTAAGGTCTACTCTAAGACATGTAGATACATGGGTACAACGAAATTATCCTACGTACAAAACAATAGATGGGTCAACTAATACTACTTGTTCTAAGGTCTAAACATTCTTTGATGTAATACCTATTTCTACACAGTAAGGGTTATTGCCTTCTAGGATGAAATTAAATTTATCTATAGCATGAAATGTAACAAATTCAGTCAAGCAGTTGGAGAGAAGGTTGAACAGCTTTGTGCGTTTATCGTTATATAGTGTACAATTAAAAAAAAAATGTTGTTGGTCTTCAATATCATTGGGACAGAGTGGACAAAACTTCTGGTCACGAGGGATTTTTTTGTATCTTCCTAATTCTATATTCAATTTATGGCTAGAAATTCTCATCTTTGTAATCGATCTAAGAACTTCAAAATTATGTATTTGAGCAAGGTAATTTTCTTAGAACATAAAAACACAGAATGCACTTGTCACTTGGAAGTAGCAATTTCTTAGGTCTCTCCTAGCTTCTTCTCTTGCTACGCAAAAGCCAAAACTTTCTGATGTTATCTTAATTCTTCAATTACAGGGCTCAAAATTCATTTTTGGGAATAGGTGCACTGGTGCACAAAAAAAAAAAAATTTGGGTGCACCATATAAAACAAAACATAATCAGAGATCTTACTGCTTCTCTTCAAAATGGGAGCTAACTTCAAAATCTTAAACAAGTACTACAAGAAACATTTTATTATTTTTCTGACACTTAGATATCCTGTATACTATTATACAATCATATGATATGTAAAAAAATACCTACAAAAATATTTGGGTGCACCCACAGAAAAAAAATGGGTGCACAGCTCCAATTTTGGGTGCACTAAGGTGCACATGCACCCAGTATTCCCAGCCCTGCAATTATTAAAAAAAAACCTGAAAGTCTTTACCTTTTCTTCCTCAAGCTTCCTCTTTTTCTCCCGTTTCTCCAATTCCTTCTGCTTCTCTGCAAAACCTTCCTTTCCATACTTCTGCTCCGCCTTTTGGAGAGAAAAGTCAATGTCAAGTGTCTATAAAGTAGGAAATTATCTATCATTCAAGATAAGAGACGCAGGAGTGGCCTGAAACGGGAAAGTTTATTTCGAACTTTCCAGAGAAACGCCTATCATAATAACTTGAGAACGTTCAACTAATGGCATATCAATATAATATCAAACTTATTCTCACTAGTACAGTGGAGCTAAGGTGGTGTTGGGGAGGTGGTGGGTTGAAATTCAAAAGGAAGGAGCTGAAAACATGACCAGTCTCCTCAAAAACAAAACCAACTGAGAGAGTTCGGCAGTCACGTGAGCGAGCGACCACGTGGTTTGTGGGCCGATTGAAATCTTGTTGTTGTATCTAATTACAAAAGATTTCCATTCGGAATTTTTTTTTCCAAATTGTACATTTCAAACCTGTGCTTGTTTCCAAGTAGACCCGAAATCATACTGTATGGGCATACACACCTGTATTAATTTCTTTCACAACGTTCATACTAGGGTTAGTCAAGAAAATCACAAGTATATGAACTGTACTGCAACAATTGTATCTGCAGAGACATTGTATAAGAAGGACTGGGCTCGCAATTAACACCCCGCGGTGGCCATTGTTCCGCCGCGCCGAGTCCCGCTGCGTCCCTTTGTCTTCACGCCCGCGCGGCCCCCGATTGATGTCAACGTTGGACTCACCCTTTCGCGGGGTTTTCGGCCGAATCATGACGTTGGCATAGCTAATGAGCAGCACCATGACGTCATGGGCGCCGAAGCCTTCCGAAGACTACTTCGCTACCCCTGCGTTTTCCGACAGTTTCCTTATTTGGGTTGCGCGGCTGCCATGCGCAGACGTCGGCATCGCGTAGAGAAGAAAATGGCGGAGATTTTGATGTTTGTTTCATCGCCGTACGACAAACATGGACAAGTTTACAGCCGTTTTCGTCGAAGTCACTTATGTTTTCAGCCGTAAAATATGTAAGAAAATACACAGATTTTACCTCGCTATAATGTTGTTACGCCGTTTTTCCTGTATTAGTGAACGTTTTTCTTTGAATGTACGGACCTTTTTGTTTACATTCCTGTACATTTTATCGGCGGTCGTTGTCGATTTTTTCCGGTCGCTGGGTTCAAACATTGCACCATGTTGTAGGAAATTCTGTAGATGGACTTGTACGGCGGACTTAGAAAGTCATGGGAGAAGGTCGGGTCCGTACTTTAGGGGTTGCATTTTCCGAAGCCAAGCGGAAGATCGCCATTTTATGTACCAGAAACGTGCACCAGGGACATGTCCAGACATTCATGCTTCATATACATGTGGGTTCCCGATCTTATCTAGTCCGTGTCTGCTTGTATTTTTTGGCAAAAAAACAGAAGCTTGGCACGTTGTGTTTGTTTCTTGGGGCTTCAGTTTAAAACACAGAAATATGGAACACCCGCTCGCGCTAGTGTGTAACTTTACATTCAAGCAAAGGTCCCTGATTCAAGTGTAGTACTACGTGTGTGGATATATCCCCCTCCAATTCTTCAAAATCATACTAAATATTATTTCAATCCTCAAAATCACTCCAAACTTGCTCCAAACAATGTGCCTGTCGCCCGGTCGCGGCATCGTAAATTTTCTAACAATAGCGGGGGCCGCTTGCGGGCGCTTTGTATTTATGTAAATCAAGGGGTAATCGGCATATAGGTGTCAATTGTTTTTTCACACATGAGTCGAACGTTGCTGAATAGTGACTAAATGCGAGCCCAGTCCTTGTGTATAATGTCCTTGGTATCTGTAACATAGGTGGATGCTATTCTCTATACTGTAGTTCATCAGCCAGTGACATTAGGGAGCTGGTAGCTATCTATATTGATTAACAGGAACTGTGGGTACTTTCTATACATTAGCTCTACCTGTAACCGTAGCCTCTACTAGGCTTCAGTAGTGGATGGAAAGAGTAGAAACTGGTCAAATAGACAGATAACATGTCAGGAGAGTTGGTCTGATAAAGAACCTAGTCCACACGTCACACAGAGAAGCAAATGTACTCCTTTTGCAAACCAAGTCAACAATTGTTCGACTTTGTAATTTGTATTGCACTACATTTACATTGTTGTGTTTGGGAGGACAACTTGTAAAGGTGTCAATACACCTGTTTTGTCCTCCCTTCCACTAATGTATATTTGTACTTGTGGTGAATTCTAATAAACAAATAAACAACTCCTCTGGCATGTTATCTGTCAATTTTGCCAATTTCTACTCTTTGCAGTCGCCTGTGAAGCCTGGTAGAGGCTACTGTAACTTCACTGAGATGGCTTCATTAGCTGCTACTGCTAACCAAAGGAAAACTGGAAAGGGTACAGAACCAAGCTGCAAGATTCTGCACGAACAACTATCAAGGGGTGCTAGTGTAACGGAAATGAAGAGAAACCTACAGTGGGGGTCGCTGGAAGACAGACATAGAATGTCCAGACTGTGCATGATGTACAAAATGACTAATAAGCTGGTGGATGTACCAACCACTAAGTAGCTGATACCGGCCCAGAAAAGAACAAGAAAATGCCTTCAAATATCAGAGTTATCAACCAAGAATTGAGGTATTAAAAAACTCGTATTTCTCCAGAACTATCGTAGACTGGAACTCGTTGCCAACAAGCACAGTTGGGGCATCATCACTAGAAAGCTTTAAACAACTCTTGCAATCAAATGTGCAAAGATTGAATGTAACAAGTTGTTCGGTGTGATATAGCTAGCTGCCGCTGCGCCGTGTGCCTGAGAAGCTGGTGTGTTACGCCGAAGGGCGGTTATACCGGCTATATCGATACAGATACTAACCCTTTCCTGCAGGTCAGCGAGCCTGTAGTACTTCATGGCACTTCCACATCCAAAACCAACCCAGAAGGGAAGAGTGTAGTCCAGGCCTGCCATGTCTGCTGTGGTGAGGAAGTATCTCTTCCTGGCCTTCTGTGCAGACAGACGTCCCCCGATCAAATCCATGTCCATCGTGGGATAGCACCTGAAACAGACTGAAGAAGATTCCGATTGGTTTGCAAGGGGTGTCCGGGAGGCAATCCAGATCCGCCGACAACGCAGTACCTTAAACAAGGACAGGGGGCATCACTACCTGAAACCTGTATGAGTGTCCAGGGCTCGAATTTCATGTTTGGGAATAGGTGCACAGGTGCACCCAACCTAAAATATTAGGTGCACAGAAAATTTTTTGGGTGCACCATATAAAACAAAAACTAATTACAGATCTTACTGCTCCTCTTCTGAGCTTGAATCTGAAATGGGGGCTAACTTACAACAATGATTTTATTATTTTTCTGACACTTGTATGCCAAGAATATCCAGTATACTATTATACATTTGATATGTACAAAAATACCTACAAAAATGTTTAGGTGCACCCACAGAAAAAAATTGGGTGCACAGCTCCAATTTTGGGTGCACTAAGGTGCACATGCACCCAGTATTTCCAGCCCTATTGTCTCTTGTCACGTGATTATCACATCAAGTCATGTGACAAGAGAACTCCAAGATGATATCTTAATTGGGTTGAAGAAGAGACAGAGTACGTCTCGAAAGCTCCCCAGTGTAGCTGAACTTTTGTTGTGTGTTTAAGTATAAATATTTTGTTAAAAGACTTGTTTGAATGTTTGTTATTTAGGCCACACCAATTTCATTTGTTGGTTCTCGGATTTTTTCAGATAAAATATGAAGCGACAGGGCGAAAAAAAATAAAAATAAAAACAGGTCTAGGCATCCTATTATAGGCTTAAATGCTACAAAATGAGCCATGAAGTGAACACAAAAGGCTGGGTTAAAATTTAAACATTGAATTTTGAACTTTTAATCAAACCACTGCAATGATAGATGGGAAAACTGTAACAACTAGGAAGAAAAGGACTTTCCTCAACTGTTGGGGGGCAAAACATGAGCATTTTTCAGTTGATTCAGGACCAGAATCAAATTTTTTTTTTTACAAATCAGAAAAAAACGAAGAGGCGAATCCGAGAACCAACAAATTAAATTGGTGTGGCCTTAGTGTTAGTTGTCAAATGGTCCTTTGAATCAATGTTTGCTACAATCTTTGTACAGATGCATTGTAACGTGGGGGGTTTATAGGCGCTGCCAACTGACCCGGCCGACGGGTCTAGACCTTTTAGGTTAGAGCGTCTGGTTATGAAGCTCTGGTGCCCGGGAGGTCGTGGGTTCGAACCCCGGCCCGGGACCAGTGGGGTTTTTACTGGCTCCTCCTGTTTCTTACAGTGGTTCCCACACCGGCCCTGAGTTCTGGCAAAGAGTGCCGCTCCAGGGATGTCGAATTAAGAAGGTTCGAGGACGAATCTTGAAAAGGGGGAGTAGTGTAACAGTGGGGGGTTTATAGGCACTACCAACTGACCCAGCCGATGGGTCTAGACTTTTAGCGGAGCGGTTAGAGCGTCTGGTTATGAAGCTCTGGTGCCCGGAAGGTCGTGGGTTTGAACCCCGGCCCGGGACCAGTGGGGTTTTTACTGGCTCCTCCTGTTTCTTACAGTATTTACATGTAACATTACATGCACAGCACGCTGAGGACAGAAAGTCTGCCAAGTACGAAGGCCTGATTAATGAAATAAACGTACATAGTGGGTACAGGGCTACACTTGTTACAGTTGAAGTTGGAAGTAGAGGATGGATTAACAGTGAGAACACTGCGAAACTGAAGTCACTCTGCCTAGTCAGTCATAAGGACCGTGAGGTCAGACATCTTAAAAGTAGACTGGGGAAGTGCGCACTTTGTGCATCTTATGCCATATACTGCGCTAGAAACACACAGGGTTGGAAAAGTACCTCAGGGCTATTCTCTTGTAAAATATAAATTTGATGCAACAGGCTTGATTCTTTTCTTTTAATCTTTAAGATCTATAAAACATTTTTGTAAGTATACGTATAAATGAAATGTATGTGTAGAAAACAATTTTAATCGAAAAGTTTAATGTCCGATGCACACATGTTACTTGTTACATTTTACTTACCTTGCGCCCTCCTCTTAATTATAATGAGATAGAGGCTGGCCTAGGTGTACTTCAACGAGTCAACTTGTATATATTTGTATATTGAAATAAAGATGATCTTAACCCCCTATCCAGGGACATCTGGAAAACTTAGTTTCAACTTTGGGTTGGTTATTAGGCCACACAGACTTAATTTTATGGATGACATCCCTGTGCACATTGATTTTCTATGTTCTAAAAAAAAAAACCACGTCATCCGAGGCTCTGGCCCAGGTAGCCCATTGTAGTTAGCGACTGAATTCCACAAATGCATACTGCATAAGAATAGGAGTTTATACTATACTATTATGGTAATCTCTCACCAGTATGGTAATAGTCATCATTATGTAGTCATCATTTATGGTAATCTGACTCTTTGAGCTGCCTCAAGAGTGCATAGAGATTCATTAGAACTTGTACTCTCAAGAAAGAACCATGGAGTTAAAAGGACAGTTCTCTTTGTTCTAACAGTAAACTTGTCCTAGAAAGAAGTTGTATGTTTCAAAATACTGTATCTTTTAAAAATATTACAGTATTTAAAAATACTGTATTTGAAAATACTGTATTTGAAAATACTGTATTTAAATATGGTATTTTAACTCCATATTGTATTTAACTTTGTCTTCAAAAAAGAAGTCAAACCCAGTAGTTTTTACCAGTAGTTTCTTAGTAGTTATCAGTAGTTCTATATGTAACGGGGGGTGCCCTAATTCCGACCTATGTTCCATGCAAACGCACAGACCTTTGGTAATAGTTTATCTGACCAAAAACCCGCGCAACATGAGCTATAATATTGACGGATAAAGATCACAATGATTAAAGCTGTACAGCTGTATATTTCACTTGAGTGTAGCGCCTTGCACCCAAGCGTAATGGTTCGCGAAACGCAGGGCAGGTTTTTGGTCATTTTGCCGGTGGAATGTTCTATCGCAACAGGGGTGCCCTAATTCCGACCTAGTGTTTAACACAGGTCGATCTGAGAAGAGAGTTTAGAAATTAAAATACACAAATTATGACTAAGGCCCCGTTCATGATTGGGTATCTGTTGCGAATCAATGCGATTTAAAAAAATAAATCGATTCATTTGGGAACATGAACGCTTCAAACCGGTTCCGTTGCGATTTATTCTGAACCACCTCGCGAGGTGGTCTGAAACGATACAGAACGATTCGCGTTCGTAGAATTGTAATCATGAACGCGCGGATGCGAATCGTTCCGGTTCGACGCTGTACTCCCGGGTACGTGGGGGCCACGGTCGGCCATAGTTTGCGGCGCAGTGGCTTGAACTGCGGAAAATTCTACTTGAATCGTACACTTGACATCGAGTTCTAATTACTGGTCGACTGAGGAAACGGGACTTCCGATATTGACTTGGGGAAATCAGGAGATCCAGAGGAAACTGGATGGTGTGTACTAGAACCTACCCTGGGCGTGAGGGCGAGTGGTAGCCCAACGGGGGCGTTGGGGTGGCGGACCGTGGGGGTTTGCGCCAGATGCGTCCGGGGCACAGCCTAAGGGGAGGACATGAGTCGGGAACGAGCGACCACTCGCCCGGACAGGCGTAAACTCTCCGCCTTACAAGCCGGGTTCCCATGAAATATTCAAAGAAATTGTGATATACACATGAAATGCAAGTCAATTCGAGGTCTGAAACCGTTTCCAGTGTGGGTGCAAGTTTGGAATCACGGAAGCAAAAATATATTCCGCTTCGATTCGGATCGTGGCCAAACCGGAACACATTTCAATCATGAACGAGGCCTTAAACAATCTACAACTGTGTTTCTGTCCCAAACAAGTAATCTTTTTACGATTACGCGACTTGCTCCAAAGTCGCTGTTTGAAAAGCAAAACCTGCATTTTTGACACGCTCGTCAACCCCCGAACAAGCGTCGAATTCACACAAATTTTTCACTCGTCTGTTGTCGGAGTGTACGAACTAAAACAAACTTAGTGAGATTACCGATATAAATACAAAAACTTTGTCCATTCTTGTGGTTATTTTTAGGCACGTGCTCACATGCATAACGCCGCAACAAGGATTTTTCAAACTAGTTCGGTATTAGGGATGGGTCGGAATTAGGGCACCCCCCGTTACTAATTGTCTGTTTTTTACTAATTGCCTGGGGTTTTGTGAGTGTTTGAGGATTCAGGGGCACCAAGTTTAAACCTCGGTCTTCAAGTTTATCTTAGTGGATGATGAAAATCAGAAAACAACACGGAAATCCCCACCGAAGTTCGAAAACACAGGGACTCGGTGGTCAGAGATCCGGCCGCCCAGGCGCGTCGGTCGTGAGAGTCCGGGACCGTTCCCGACGGGGACGGCTCGGGCGCTGAAGGGAAGCAACGGTCAGGTGTGGCCGGGAGTTCTGCGCTCAGGCTCCCGAGGATTCGCGGCCAGCTCTACGGCGCGTTCCCG
>NW_017803124.1:194750-218037 GCF_001625305.1 Branchiostoma belcheri | reverse complement strand
GCGGCGGCGGCGAGACCGGTCGCCCGCCCCTGGCGTCCTTGCTACCTGGTTGATCCTGCCAGTAGTCATATGCTTGTCTCAAAGATTAAGCCATGCACGTGCAAGTTAAACTGTCTCAGTGAAACTGCGAATGGCTCATTAAATCAGTTATGGTTCCTTTGATCGTCACATCCTACATGGATAACTGTGGTAATTCTAGAGCTAATACATGCGGAAGAAGCGCCGACCTCGCCGTCTGGCGTGCATTTATCAGACCTGAAGACCAACCCGGGGTTCGCCCCGGTCCCTTTGGTGACTCTGGATAACCCACCGGCGACAGATCATTCGAATGTCTGCCCTATCAACTTTCCGGTTATGTATATAAAAGACAAATAGTTTTTATATACACACCGGGTGTGTATATAAAAGACAAATAGATTTTATATACACACTGGGTGTGTATATGAAAGACAAATAGATTTTATATACACACCCGGTGTGTATATAAAAGAAAATAGATTTTATATACACACCGGGTGTGTATATAAAAGACAAATAGATTTTATATACACACCCGGTGTGTATATAGCCACGTTCTTCTAGTTTTTGCAAGAATTTGCAATAAACAATTAATATTATTATAAACAAGGAACAAGGACATCAATGTCCTTGCTTGGAAGAAAACAAGCCTAGGCATGCAAGGGATGTTTCTAATTAACATGGAGTTAAAAGGACCGCCAGTTCTCTTTCTTCTAACTTGTCCTAGAAAGAAGTTGTATGTTTCAAAATAGTGTATCTTTTAAAAATATTACAGTATTTAAAAATTGTCTCTCTTGGCTTGGCTTCGTGTCCGAAAATACTGTAAAAATAAAAATACTGTATTTGAAAATACTTTTTTAACTCCATGTAACTTTGTTATAAACAAACTTGGAACAAGAACATTAATGTCCTTGCTTGGAAGAAAACAGAAAACAAGCCTAGGCATGCAAGGGGTGTTTCTAATTAGTAGTAGAGCATGTGCCTTGCTCCCTTGGGGTTTCGGCGACCAAGGAAAATTTTCTTCCTTGCCCTCCCCCTTCCTTTTGAACCATTTCAAAAGAGGTTCTGACTGCAACACTTTAAGCTAACGAAACATCAAATGTCAACAGTACAGATAGCTTTTGGCTAACTCCGCAGAAGAGTGATGATTAAAATTATTATTAACATCAAGATTTTTGATAACGTTAACCCAAAACTCCGTAAAAATCTTGCACCACATGATCAACACGTCAAAGCTATAAACAGGAGACTCCGAGTCTACATAAAGATCACCTAACGTCAAGTTCTGGAAGATTAGCAGACGGTTTAACTTACCCCGAGGAGCGGTTTTGGAAGATCTTCTCGCTTCTTTCAATCCAGCTTCGTGAAATGACCTCGAAGTTTGGCGCGAAACCTGCCTGATCACAGCCGGGTTCAGAATGCAGGCACATCCGCTAGACTTGGCTAGTATTATGGTCTTATCATATCACATATTTTGGAGATTAAATTCAATACAACAGGACAGCATGTGTATGAAGTAAATTATCTTAGTAGTGTACTACTCAGTCGTTGTATCTTTTTGCAGCTTTCGGTGGGCAAGCGTCTTAGGAACTATTTGCATGACCTCCGTCACGGTCATCTTTGAGATAAATCAATCCGCACGGCCTTATCGGCATAGCCCAAAATAGAAAAGGGGGAGGCCCTCTTCTAAAACTTTACATTACCAAGGAGGTTTTCTCTTTTAACCTCCTTGCATTAACCAAATCAAACATTTTTACTGATATATAACGTTATATATTCTAAATAGGGAATCTCATAAGACTCATAAGAAATATTAGGCTGCACTACTATTATCTTTGATCTCTCAGAACACACGGTTGATATATAACATTATCATATAGCCGGGTGACGTTGACCAATCAGAAGGCTCCATTCCACATTCTTTATGTCGCCGTAATGTCACAAATAGAGTCAAAATCGGGTATTCATTCATCCC
The DNA here is from genome assembly GCF_001625305.1 of Branchiostoma belcheri. Classification (NCBI taxonomy): domain Eukaryota; kingdom Metazoa; phylum Chordata; class Leptocardii; order Amphioxiformes; family Branchiostomatidae; genus Branchiostoma; species Branchiostoma belcheri. The sequence continues at coordinate 216,044 of NW_017803124.1, read as the reverse complement.
AATCCATACATTAAACAAAATGAATAATCACCCGCATATGACCTCAGGTGACCCAATAGAACACGGCTCTACTTCTAAAAAATCCAAAAATAACTTGAGTTGTGTTACCAATGACTCCCATAAGAACACCTGTTCCCTGCCTGTGACCCAGATAGAAGACATAGAACATGAACCCTCCAGTGACCTCAGGTGACTTCAGACGGAACAAATATTCTATGTTCTATTCAGCATGTGCAAGGGGTACATTGTGTGACTCTTCACTGCATCAGTTTGGATAGGCTATCGTGTAAGCTATATGATAATAGCGTTAATGGCCCGCCCTTTCTCGGTGAATATGGTGTGATAAAGCCTTGTCAGTGGCTATAACCACCGAATAAAGCATGACCATATTCACCTCGGGGCGGGACATTAACCCTTAATTAATATTCATTTTATCCGTACGGGTATTTCTGCCGGAGGAGCGGTTGCCTGTTCGCTCATCTCGTGCCCTCCCCCGGGCTGTCCCAACCCGGTACACATCGCGGGGGTGTGCTGCCCCCTCTGCAGCATATAGGATCACCTCAGCCTCAGCCAGAGGTACGGGGTCTTTGATCTGTAACCTAACCTCTAGATGACAGATTATATTGGCACGTGCAAGATATTGTTCTCTTTATATTCAAGTGAATATCACAAAGCCAAGGACAATTAGTCATTCGCGGTGACAGAATTACAGATTGTACATTGCCAAATTCCTAAAGCAGTTTAAAAGCAGAATTAATGTTGACTACGCTGGGTTTAAGCAAACGCAATACTGTCATGTATGTGGCGATTCGGACGAATTCTTCAAGAAGCACACTTGAATTCCTCATCTTTAAATCCTATTTGCTGTCCTCTTTCAGGTAAATGAATGATCACTTGGGAACAAGGCGGTCCGTTAAGCGACGGTCACAACTCGCCGTACGTGCTTCTGCGTGCTGTCTACGTGCAAAAACGTGGGCAATCGCACGGCATCCGTGCGTGGTGAGTACCACCTCCGTACGGAATCCTACGGATTTGGGAGCACGCAGACACGCCGTAGAACTTTAAGTGCATGTAATACTTTTTCTACGTGCGGTCTGCGGATTTACCACCCGTGCGTGCGAGTACGTGCGACGCGCGTGCCCCGTACAGCCTATGAGCGTGCAACGTACGGACTCCGTGAGTCTTACTTCACTATTTTCACGTGCAATTGCTGTACGGACAGCGCACGAAGCATGTGCGTGCCACGCACGGTGCTTGCGTCATCCGTGCTTACTCCTCACTTCCCAGTTGACCTGCTCAATGACCACGCAGAACACACGTGCACCATACCAGGTGCTCCGCACGTGCAACGCACGTGCAACGCACCTGATTTCTACAGTATATAAAGACGACTTGACCGGCGACTGCCAACTCGTCTCCAAGATGCCCAGGAAGGCTCAGAAGAAGACTACCAGACAAGACCCAAAGAAACGGGCCGCGGAAGACACCAGGGCGGCTAGTGATGATGAAGTTAACAGGAGGTGCACGCACTTACAACGTGCGAGTGAGTAAGGAAACCGTGCGTACGCCGCACGTGTAGGTACGGCCTGTACGCGGCAACGTGGCAATCGCACAGAGATCGTGCGTTGTAAGCACGTACAACTCACTTACCACTTGCGCAACGTACGATGCACGCAACCGCTGACGGCCAGGCGTGTCGTGCAGACCACGTACGTACACCTTGCGCAACCGTGCGAGTGACGTACTTCCTCGGCCGGCCACCCTACGTTTGCAGAAAAAACGTAGCAGACGTAGCCACGACAAAAACGTACGGACAAAAAGCACGCACGGCGAGTTGTGACCGAGGCTTTAGGAACGACAACCGTGGATTATCAGAAATTACCAGAAATTCCGAGAATAAATCGAAATAAATCAAAATACTTGTCGCTAACTGTTGTCGCTCACCGTGTCTTTTTTTGCCTCATAGCACGAGTTCTTCTCACTTCAAAACTACGTGTAACCGTGTTCGGTTAGCGTCAATATACACCGTAACGCGACTGTCAAATAATATAACGTTACTAGTACTCTTAACTGAGAATGGACCTATTCAAAGTCAAGAATTAGTCCGGCTCCCTCCAGTTTTGTCTTGCATTTTAAGTCGAGCGACTTGCTTTGTTCGTCGGTAAATATTGTCTTCCAGTCGCCGACAAGACCTAGAATCGACACAAATATTGAAATATTGATTTAAACATATATTATGATGTTCATGCATGCTTGTGTTAGCCACTTATTACCTTTGAATGAAATGTTAAATTGACTAAATTAAGTTAAATACTGTTTTCATAATTTGAATACACAGTTTAAGTTTGTGTACATATTTCAAGACTCACAAGTAGTCCTAATGCATACTTGTTACTCTTAGCAATTGGCGAAATTGAGTAAGACCAATTATTAAAACTAAGCCATTTAGAAAAGCTAGGGCGAAAGAAAAAAGGACTCTAATATATAACAATACAGTCAAAGTACATTTTGTATATAGACAATAGTGCACCAATTACTAGTAACATCCACTCCCCCTAGCCCTGTTACCAAACGTAATATAAGATGTCAAATTCAATTCAAAGTGTGCTCTCCACAACTCGGTGACCTTGACGTTACCTTTGCGAGCGTTGAATGTCCTGTCGTCGTAACGTGACTTATCCAGGGCCGCTTTCATGTTTGAGAAGGTGCACGCATGCGCGATAGCCTCGATGGAAGCGTCATCCAGTTTGACCTTTAGGAAGGTCGCCACTGACCTGACGGCGTTCGGTAAGTCCTGGGACAAACAGAAGGACTTTCAACATTACATATCTACATACAGGTACGGAAGTATTGTTTTGGGTGGCTGGACTGTGGGTCTGTGTATCTGTCTGTTCCGGATAGGGTAGGTTGACAGCACGTGGGTAGGGAAGAGATCTTGAGGCAAGGTGGAAATACATTATCGACTTACATTCTTCGCTTAGTATAATTACTAGTATCTACGTACCTTCTTCATGTCTTCGTACTTTAAGAACAAGAAGTGGGGGTCATCACGCCTCTGCCACCAGCCAAGGACATGGTCAAAGTAGCAACCGAACGTATCTGAGAATTAGAACAATGTCATAAGTATGAGAAGTAGGCAGTTTGACCAGCTACATTGTACGTTTCTAATTACTTAAAACATTTTTCGAAACATTCATGACCTTTAAAACGTATAGTGTAGATGTACTATATGATTGTACAACAATTCAACCACAAACTCTGCAAGTCAACTATATGCATACATTTAGCTGTTTATATTTTTTCAAACTTTATGTAACCTTGAAAACTTACAAAAGTCCACTCTCCGGCCTTTTCAAAAGTTCAAGGGAAACTGGCTAAGGTCTTACAATGCATCGTTGTTACAGTTCAACGATGGGTCATGATAATACATGCATTGTTGTCCCAATGTTCATGTAGTTTCTCTAAATCATGTGCCATTTCCTCGAGGCTGATCTTAAAGTGATTTATTCACTGTCCGCCATTTTGAATCGTCCGCCATATATATTGTCTGGAAAAAAAATGTCTTCCTACTTACGCTTGCCAGCCAGGAATAACTGGAAGAACTCGTCCCATGAAGGAATCGGTTTCCGTTCAAAATAAGCCCGGCGCTTTTGCTCGAAATGGAAGTAGGACACCGCTGTGTCCTTGGGGTTCCTCATAACAACGAGCACCTTAACCTGTATGAGGAGAGGCATAGGCATAGAATTACCAGCTAAAAGCGCTCGCGGACTATACTGTATGTACATCATACGCAGCCAGTGGTTTTGCACCCACGTTACTATGGCGTGGGTTGTCCGTCATTCATTAAGTTGCAAAGTAAAGATGTCCACACTCTACAGTACAGAAAATGTACCAGTGACCACTTCAGTCACGTATTATGATATACATGTGGAAATCTGCAGCTGTAGGTTTGAAAAAACTCTTTAGGTTCAACCAAACAGAATGCGATGTCGCATGTGAACACAACGGTATATACTACATCACTGTGTCCGAGACGGGGCTGTTACCAATTAACACCGTTAACCTCTTGCTGACGTTACAGTTCCACATGACCCGGCTTTGGGCCATTTGAACTTAGCAAGGACCAGAGCATTTCACGACTTACTAATCTCCAAGCAGATTCTCTGGGGCAAGAGCCACCTGTAACCATTGGCCGCCAATTTACTGTCTTGCCGATGCGACACTGTATTGCAATTGCAGTCACCCAAAGATCTGAATGGAGATTATTATGCACGGTTGTAGCGTTTTAAGTCTTCATACTGTCACCAACTGTTAAAAATGAAGTTTCATCAGTTAAACCCTCACGTTATCCTTCGGCTGTGAGATGCCGGGCGGGGCGGTGTGCGGGGTGAGGTGGGTCAGGATGACGCGGGGAGAGGCACAGGTCTGTAACATCACGTGACGAGGGCGTGGCTCGTGAGGGTAGCTGAACTCCAGTTTTCCCACCATGTCGTCAGACGAGGCGTCGGTCCTTCCGCAGGCCGACAGGATCTTGTTCACGATCTCAAGCATCCAGTTGGTTCCTGTGGGTCATGGATTATGACTATTATAGCTCCAATGGTCGCTATGTTCAGCAGGAGCACACGCACGTAAACACAAACACACGTACACATATACACACACAAGTCTCTCACTGTATCTTTGCAAATGTGTGTGTGTGTGTGTGTGTGTGTGTGAGGGAGAGAGAGAGAGACAGAGAGATGAGAGAGGGAAAGAGTTAGACAAAGAGAGAGAGAGAGAGAGAGAGAGAGAGAGAGAGAGAGAGAGAGAGAGAGAGAGAGAGAGAGAGAGAGAGAGAGAGAGAGAGAGAGTTTGTGTGGTTGTGTGTGCATGAATCACACACCAGCTTTTGGAAAAGCCACTATGACTATGTCGTCAGCTCGGAGGCGAAAGTTCGCCATAGCTTCCAGATTGTCCTTGGTGACATAAGGTGGATATCTGATGCCCTTGACGACATGTGTGAAGTCATCATCGTCCATGAAAGTTGCAGTCGTCTCTGCCATCTTGAACTCTTTCGAAGATTGGAACTGCGTTGCGAGACCCAAGATGGCGCGAGGGGGCATAGCTGCCTAGGTCAAAGGTCGACATGTTTCAATCATTACCTTCGCCAAGAAGGTTTTGCTTTCAGTAGCGTTTGTACGTGTGTGTGTGGTTTAGCAAGATCACTCGAGAATCAGTAAATGGATTGGGATGAAACTTGGTAGGTGGGTAGTTCTTCATGAGACCAAGAAATGATTAGATTTTGGGCCCCCTAGATAGCTCTTGACTTGAGCTAGGAAAGAAGTGACATTAGTTTGGGGCTCCTAACAGTTTGTTATGGAAGTTCATGGCAGTTTATTTTAAAAATTTGGAGAGAGGATAATTCAAGAACAAGCTGGCAGATTGTCATGTTTTTGGTACATAGGTAGCTTCGGTGATGCTTGGCATAAATATATAATAATTATAGCTGTCCCATAGCACGACTTTTCGTCACTTCAAAACTACATGTAACTGTGTTCGATTAGCGTCAATATACACCGTAACGCGACTGTCAAATAATCTACAAGTACTCTTAAGTGAGAAATGGACCTATTCAAAGTCAAAACTAAGTCCGGTTCCCTCCAGTTTTGTCTTGCATATTAAGTCGAGCAACTTGCTTTGTTCGTCGGTAAACATCGTCTTCCAGTCGCCGACAAGACCTAGAATCGACACAAATATTGAAATATTGATTTAAACATATATTATGATGTTCATGCATGCTTGTGTTAGCCACTTATTACCTTTGAATGAAATGTTAAATTGACTAATGTTAAATACTGTTTTCATAATTTGAATACTCAGTTTAAGTTTGTGTACATATTTCAAGACTCACAAGTAGTCCTAATACATGCTTGTTACTCTTAGCAATTGGCGAAATTGATTAAGACCAATTATTAAAACTAAGCCATTTAGAAAAGCTAGGGCGAAAGAAAAAGAGTCTAATATATAACAATACAGTCAAAGTACATTTGTATATAGACAATAGTGCACCAATTACTAGTAACATCCACTCCCCCTAGCCCTGTTACCAAACGTAATCATAAGATGTCAAATTCAATTCAAAGTGTGCCCTCCAGAACTCGGTGACCTTGACGTTACCTTTGCGAGCGTTGAATGTCCTGTCGTCGTAACGTGACTTATCCAGGGCCGCTTTCATGTTTGAGAAGGTGCACGCATGCGCGATAGCCTCGATGGAAGCGTCATCCAGTTTGACCTTTAGGAAGGTCGCCACTGACCTGACGGCGTTCGGTAAGTCCTGGGACAAACAGAAGGACATACAACATTACATATCTACATACAGGTACGGAAGTATTGTTTTGGGTGGCCGGACTGTGGGTCTGTGTATCTGTCTGTTCCGGATAGGGTAGGTTGACAGCACGTGGGTAGGGAAGAGATCTTGAGACAAGGTGGAAATACATTATCGACTTACATTCTTCGCTTAGTATAATTACTAGTATCTACGTACCTTCTTCATGTCTTCGTACTTTAGGAACAAGAAGTGGGGGTCATCACGCCTCTGCCACCAGCCCAGGACATGGTCAAAGTAGCAACCGAACGTATCTGATAATTAGAACAATGTCATAAGTATGAGAAGTAGGCAGTTTTAGCCGGATACGATTTTACGATTACTTATAACATTTTATGAAACGTTCGTGACCTTCGAAACGTATAGTGTAGATGTACTGTATGATTGTACAACAATTCAACCACAAACTCTGCAAGTCAATTAGCTATAGATGTTTACATTTAGCTGTTTATATTTCTTCAACCTTTATTTAACCTTGAAAATGTATAAAAGTACACCCTCCTGCCTTTTCAGGAGGATGGCCAGGGGTTTACAATGCATCTTTGATACAGTTTAACAATGCGTCATAATAAAATACATGCATTGCTGTCCCATTGTCCATGTAGTTGCTCTAGAGCATGTGCCATTTGCGTGAGGCTGACCTCAAAGTGATCTACTCATTTTCCGCCATATTGTCTGAAGAAATGTCTTCCTACTTACGCTTGCCGGCCAGGAATAACTGGAAGAACTCGTCCCATGAAGGAAGCGGTTTCCGTTCAAAACGAGCTCGGAGCTTCTGCTCGAAATGGAAGTCGGACACCACTGTGTCCTTAGGGTTCCTCATAACAACGATCACCTTCACCTGTGAGAGGACGCATAAAATTATCAGCGAAAGGTTAATCCCAAAGCAGATCTTTCGGTGGGAGTAAGATCCACCGAAAGATCTGCTTAGAGATTAGCGAAATGCGCTTGCTAACTATATTGTACGTACATCATACGCAGCCACTGATAGGCGGTTTCCCACCCACGTGACAACCCCCCACGGGAATCAACCGTGCCAAATTCGGTGAAATTTGCTTAGTATATCTGGTACTGACGTCGGTTCAAGTAAAATACGCCAGTTTATTTCACCGTCAGACCTCCGTTGCCATGGCAACGGCCACTAGGACCGTCCCCTATGCTTTACTATGGGAGTTCCCCACTGGCCCGAGAACGCGTACCCCCCCCCTTTTTCTGCCGTAAAAACGGCTTACACTAAGTACAAATCACTCAGAAAGTGAGAGGATACAACAATGTTACCCGCTAGCCAAAAAAAAGTCGACTGGAATAGTAAATTTGACCTGAAAAGAAGACCATTAAATGGCCCGTCATTAGGGCCTTGTACGGGACCTAGCCCTACGACAGGTGCCGAAGTTCAAAGTTGCCGAAATCTCAGCAACCGTTTGGATTTGTGGAATGAAAATTTGGCCAAGTTTCACATCTTGACTAGTTTTATCGTATAAACGAAAAAAAATCAAGGTCAAGTTCGTTTAAGGCCGCACAACACAGTATTTATGGTCAAAAGTAGTCCGGGCACAAAGTAGTGCTGCACAATGCTAGAGAAGGGTGCAGAGATTGTTCTGTGCATGGCATCGAGATAGAACCTGTGGTAAATGTTAGACGAATACGTCAGTTTTGAGACTGTAAAAGTTGAATTATGGTGCGTGTTCAGTCGGCGTAGATTTGCGCTTGGATACTTGTCCCGCCTAGTACTGTGCGTCGGCTGCAGTTCCATGACCTCCGCAGTGGCGCTAATAAAAGAGGGCATGAGAAGAGAACTAGCCGGCAAATCTAAGCTCATTTTCACATATTTTGTACACTATACCCTGAAATTAAACATATCAAAATTCTGAACCTTGCTTGTGCACCCTACTATGATTTTCAGTGAGTCGAAGTGAGTCACTTTGGGGTCCTTAACTATAGAAATCCCCATAGGGCTAATACTGTGTTGTGCCGCCACAATTTGGGATTGTCGCCCATTCTGGATGTCCGCCATTTTGGAAGTTGAAAAGTAGATATGTATATTCTCTGCAGTAAGCCACCAGTGCCTGACCTTAGTTACGTAATTATGACATATACGTAACTATTAACATCTGTAGGTTTCAAACACTCTTTTGGTTCAATCAAACAGAATGTGGTGTCACATGCAAACACAACGGTATATACATCAATTTGACCGAGACGGGGGCTGTTACCAATTAACACCAGGTTCAACCCGTTGCTGACATTACAGGTACAGTTCGGGCCATTTCAACTTCAGATGGACCAGAGCACTTTACATCTTCTCTACTTATCCCCAAGCAGATTTTCTGGGGTAAGGGTTAGTCTATATTTGCAGCCTGTAACCATCGGACGCCATTGTTAAGTACTGTCCTGCCGATTTGACAGTGTACTGCAGCCACACAAAGATCTGTTTGGAGATAAGATTAGGCCATGTTGATTTGATTATATGGATGACATCCACGCGCGCATGAATTTTCGGCCGTTTCCAAAAAAAAAAGTTTTCAACCATACTGTAAATCGTACAAAACAGTTGCAAAATGAGCAAAAACATACCATAAGTTACAAAAAAAATTGATAAAAACTATACCAATGTCGTAGAATGCCAAAATCAAACGAAAAAAGACGAAATTGTAAAGAAATGAACTTGAAGACTAGATTATTCGCCAAACCATATTCTGTTCCATTTGCTCAACCCTCGTGACCACGTAGATTTCATAATGAAAAGAACTTTTTTTTTTTGCAAAACTTTTTTTTATTCGCACGCTCGCATCAGTTTTGGCGCTCCCGGAGGATGTCATCCATATAATCAAATCAACATGGCCTTAGAAATGATCGGAGACTGTTGGTGACGTATGGCTATAACGTTTTTTTAATAAAGTCGTCATTATGTCATCAACTGTAACAGATGAAATTCCATCTGAACCCTCACGTTATCCTTCGGCTGTGAGATGCCGGGCGGGGCGGTGTGTGGGGTGAGGTGGGTCAGGATGACGCGGGGAGAGGCACAGGTCTGTAACATCACGTGACGAGGGCGTGGCTCGTGAGGGTAGCTGAACTCCAGTTTTCCCACCATGTCGTCAGAAGAGACGTCGGTCCTTCCGCAGGCCGACAGGATCTTGTTCACGATCTCAAGCACCCAGTTAGTTCCTGTAAATCATGGAATGATACATAGTCTGATGTGTATCTTATTCTTGCTCCTCTGGTCGCTATATTCAGCAGGGGCACAAACACGTAAATGCAAACACACACATGCACACACAAACACGCGTACACACATACACATACACATACAAATCTCTCTCTGTATATTTGAGAAATGTTTGTGTGTGTGTGTGTGTGTGTGTGTGTGTGTGTGTGTGTGTGTGTGTGCGCGCGCGGGCGCGCGCGCGTGTGTGTGTATGAAACACACACCTGCTTTGGGAAACGCCACTATGACTATGTCGTCATCCCACAGTTCAACGTTTGTCATGGCCTCCAGATTGTTATTTTTTACGTTAGGTGCATATCTGATGCCCTTGACGGCATGGGTGTAGTCATCATCGTCCATGAAACTTGCAGTCGCCTCAGCCATCTTAAACGTTTCAGCACTGCCTGACAAAAATTGTAAAATTTAACCAAACGGGAGTATACTTGAAACGGGAGTTTTTCTACCTTTGAATTCACTTCCAATGAGAAATGCTATCGTTACTACAACTCACGCACCTCGCCAATTACTCTCCCTAGTTTTGCTCGGCTACTAGACACAAAGGAAGGCCTGGTGGAGGCTACTGAATGTTTGATGAAAATATAACTCTGTTTAAACTAATATGTAGTGTCATGAGGCTCTTACCGTACTTGGCGATACCTCTGCAATAGTTCTATACGCCGTATACAGGATTCTAACCACCGTAACGATGTTTCTATAGTCAGTTGAGCTACTGTCGACTCTATCGATTGAATCGGTAGTTAATAATCTGTTTGTATTACAAACATGTATATACCTTTGCATCTGTTTACCTGTACTTAGCCCGATAGGGCATGGCTGTACAATACAGGTCATCTGTTTAATCAATATAAAGGTAAATGGGCATCAGGGTAGGTTCGCTGTTTATTTATTTGTCAAGCGCTGTATTCAAACAACCTGGCTCGATCGCCGTATAACGGGGTTATCACAGCGAATAGAAAACATCGGCAGAACCAAGTATATTTTATCAAGCTTGATGTAAGCTAACTGCAGAACCGTATATCGTGTCTAACACTACAGAACGTGTCGTTATGGGTGATATTTCGTCTGTACTTTTTAAATGTTGTGTGGGAATGTTGTGTGTGTGTGTGTGTGTGTGTGTGTGTGTGTGTGTGTGTGTGTGTGTGTGTGTGTGTGTGTGAGAGAGAGAGAGAGAGAGAGAGAGAGAGAGAGTGTGTGTGTGTCTGTGTGTGTGAGTAGTGTGTTTGTGTGTGTGTGTGTGTGTATCTCTCTCTCTCTCTGAGTGTGTGTGTGTGTACGCGGGCATGAATCACACACCTGCTTTAGGGAACGCCACTATGACTATGTCGTCATCTCGGAGGCCAAAGTTCGCCATGGCCTCCAGATTGTCCTTGGTGACGTCAGGTGGATATCTGATGCCCTTGACGACATGTGTGAAGTCATCATCGTCCAAGAAACTTGCCGTCTTCTCTGCCATCTTGAACTCTTCTCTGGTATATCAGAACTGCGTTGCGAGACCCAAGATGGCGCGAGGGGCATAGCTGCCTAGGTCAAGGTCGACAGGTTTCAATCATTAACTTCGGCAAGAAGGTTTTTGTTTTCAGTAGCGTTTGTGCGTGTGTGTGTGTGGTTTATTTAGCATGATAACTCGAGAATCAGTGAATGGATTGGGATTAAACTTGGTAGGTAGGTAGTTCTTCATAAGAACAAGAAATGATTAGATTTTGGATCCCCTACATAGCTCTTGAGCTAGGAAAGAAGTGACACTAGTTTGGGGCACCTAGCAGCTTTTCTGGAACTTCAAGGCAGTTTATTAAAAAAGTTTCGAATCGAAGGCTTAATCGAAGGCTGGCGAATCGAAGGCCGAATGGAAGGCTAACTTTAGGTTGGTTATATTACTTAAGTCGAACAAGCACAGGACGGGCAGTTGACGTATCAGATTTCTTTCCTACACGGATCGACCTAATTAACGTTATTACCTTCGCCAAGAAGGTTATGTTTTCAGAGGCGTTCGTGTATGTGGCCTTCAAAAGTTCCTTCCTTCCTTCACGGGACACGATAACTTGAGAAGGCTTAAATGGATTGTCTTGATACTTGGTAGGTGGGTAGGTCTTGATGAGACCTCAAAACGATTAGATTTTGGACCCCCTAGCGGCTTGTTACGGTACTGCAGCTGTCAGTTTATTGCAAGTCTCCTGCCCTAGTACCCATGACAACCGGACTTTGCGGCATCATCAGCCGAGGGGGCAGGCGTGATGTGCCTGAACTACCTACCCCTCAAGTCAAGGCGTGAGGATGCTGCCGTCAAACTCTTCACACAGATGCTACGAGAAGATCACCCCCTACATGACCTTGTCCCTCTCTCCAGATCTACAGCTACCGGTCGTTCACTCAAGAACGAAAACACGCCCCCCCCGCCAGATCGAAACGACTACAGAACTCTTTCCTTCACCAGTCAATCAGACTCTATAACCAAACTGCACAGATAGAGTCTGGCACAATATAATGGAGCTTGTAGATATCTGGGTTGTACACTGCACTGTTTTATAGTTTTTGTAAATATCATGATATTGTAACACTATGTATGTAAATATCGACGCCATTCATGCAACATTGTATGCCATGTTTGTCTGTTATGTCTTGTATGTTAATGAAAGAATTGAATTGGAGCAATTGATGTTTGGGCAGTATACTGTCATCTTCCTGATTTCCATTTTTGTGCCAAGTAAACTTAAAAAAAACAAGCTCCTATGGGGCCAAACGAGCATAAGAACTATCTACGACCTAAAATTCATGACCCTAGCATGTTCAGGTCACAAAATATAAAAATCGGAAGTTCGACTGCAGTACCCGAACAAACCACCAGGGAGCCCATTCACGAGTTGCACATTCCCAGGATCCTTTGCGCAAAGGGTGGGGAAATGTCGCGGTAAACCACGTGACTCATCCTCGGCTCTGGTCGGAAGAAGTCGGAAGTTTTCGCGAGCGCTCGGAAATTTCAAAAATGGCTGACACCACTGCCGGCGGCGGGAGGCACGTAGTTTTTCATGGCGTTCGTACGGCAAAGCGGCATCGAATTTTTGCTCCATGACTATCTGTATGGGAAAGGATAGGGTTGATTCAACATACTACGTGAAAATGTGACAAAATGACAGACTTTTGAAATTGAATGCTCCCAGCCTACTATCGGCCAGATAGCTTAGGGCACCTTCTTCCGACCAGAGCCGAGGATGAGTCACGTGGTTTACCGCGACCTTTCCCCACCCTGTGCGCAAAGGATCCTGGGAATGCGCAACTCGTGAATTTAAATCTAATCATTTGGAGGTCCATCAAGACACAGCCACCTACCAATTTCTCATTACAATCCATCCATACAGCTTCTCGAGTTATCGTGCTAAACCACACACACATACAAACAAACGCTATTAAAAACATAGCCTTCTTGGCGATTGAAGTAAACATCTTAAACACGTCTCTTTCCATCCGCGCCGGTAGGATTGTGTGTAGCGAAATAAAGCTTGGTTGTTGATAGACTTACAGCATATATGCATCGAATCAATTAAAAACGCAAATTTATTAAAAGTCCAAAGGAGCTCGCGGGCAAAAATTGCCCGAATTACGTCCTCGTTACATAATTCATGAATCAATGTACACATTACAAAATTTTACATTACAAGTAACGTTACACGCAGAATATCTTTTAAAAAAAACAGCATCTCAATTACAACCTAAATCGATCCATAAAAGCAAAGCGAACACACTTAGCATTACATATATACAAAGTAATTACTGTGTATCAAGTGTTGGTCTGTTGTTGTACAACCGGATAGCACAGTGGTCAGTGCAAGAAGGAACTGCGCAGTCTCTTTGTACGAGCTGGAGGCAGAATGATCCTCTCAGCGTTTCTCAGAGACAGTCCAGTTGCTGCAGACCTAGTGGGCGGAACCAAGTCGTTCAGGGGGTGGTCATCTCGCAGCATTCGCTCAAACAGGTGCACTGCTGCCTCCTCCCTCCTCGTCTTCAGTGTGGGCAGATCGGGTACGCTCCGACGTCCTCCCAGGGAAATGATGCATTTCTTGCTCCTTGCCGCACCCTACCAACAGCACATGACAATATTCGAGGACAGGTCTTACTAGTGCCAGGTAGATTTGCACTAGATCCGTGACACTAGTGCCTTGCTTTGTGAGCAGACGCAGGTAGTGCAGTCTCCGCGATGCCTTGCTTGTCATGGCGATGACTTGCTCGCTGAATGAAAGGCTTCTATCCAGGATGAAACCAAGTCCCTTCGCCGATCCGACCGATGGCACAGGTTGGCCGCCCAGGGTGATTGGAAATTGGTGTACGTTTCTGGGGAAGTTTGTCGACATGGTATCGGTAGGTCCTAAACAGACCAATAACAGGTAGAAATTGGATTAGATTGCTAGTACATTCTTCAGGAAATACGGGTGGATGGCCGATTAGCATAATATATGTCGTGGTGTCTGATTGGATAGAGCAAGCATGACGTCACGAGTTAATCAGGTACTTACATGATCAAGTCAGGCACGGTACAGTGAAGGTGAATTGACCGGTGTTCACGTACAAATATAGCAAAGGTATGTGCTTCGTTTTTATTATCGTTGTTGCGTTATCCAGCTCGTATGTATGTGTATCATCATGAAGTGATTTTCTACCTCCATGGTATAATAAAAGCCGTGTCATATATTTATGCTGTGCAAACCCTAGTTATTTGGCCACCAATCTACCTTTCAACAAAGTATAGTACGTTGGGTAGTCTACACTAGATAGCTCGAGACAACGCTTGTGTATTATGTAAAGATTAGGTGGTATAAAGATTAGGTCGTTCTGTGCAATATACCAGTAACCAGTTGATGTTGTTCGCGTGCCTGCGAAGATGTTGTGTTACGTCGATATACATGTACCTGTGCCGGCTATACAGATGCTAGTCGCCTAAATACATAGCAAAAGAAATTGTTGCATAGAAAGTTCAGACTACTAGTATCACGAAGATTTGTCTGACTTCTCATATGTGGTACATTATTATTACATTTCATCATTATTATAAGTGCTTGTTCTTGCATCTTTGTTATCAATCACATAGCTATAATATAATTCATTTATTTGAGAATCTTCCAGTTTTGCACTGGGGTAAGTACATGTACCGTCCACTTTTGTGTGGGAGGGAGATGGACTGAAATATGCTGTATTTGCTCCCAAGCAAATGTCGGCCTTTCTAGTTATTATTTAGATTGTTTTGCATTTCGCTATTGCCGAAGAGATATTAAGCAGCTTTTGTGCTATCGAGAACTGCCTTCTAAGAAACGATCATTTGTGCTTCTCGGCAGTACAAAAACGGTTCAGTTTTCTAAGGACAGTCCTTACAAGAGAACGAAAGTTTTTCTTGCTTTCTTTCCTATGTGATCACTTAATATACCGTGTATATAAAGGTACAGAAATACAGAAGATATATGTGTATAAAGCTACATACAGTCAAGAACAGGCAAAGTTTTATGTTCATATACCATTGCAGAATTGTGGCGTTAGACACATTAAAATTCACCCAAGACCGGTTTAACAACTCGACAATTAAAGGTAAAACGCTGTTCTTAAACCCAGACGTCCTGCACCTAAACTTCGTGAAGTTGTCCTTTAAATTTGATCATAGTTCTCTGCCATGTAGGCTTCCACTTTTTGGAGAAAGCCAACTAGAGGACGTGGGGAATTTGTGTATGATTCACTGGAATGTAGCTAAGCAAATCCACGGTCACAACCCGCCGTACGTGCTTCTGCGTGCTGTCTACGTGCAAAAAAACGTGGGCAAACGTAGGACACCCGTGCGTGGTGAGTGCCGCCTCCATACGGAATCCTACGGATTTGGGAGCACGCAGACACGCCGTAGAACTTTTAGTGTATTTGAAACTTTTTCTACGTGCGGTCTGCGGATTCACCACCCGTGCGTGCGAGTACGAGCGACGCGCGTGCCCCGTATGTACCGAACGGAGGAAGCACGTGTGAGTATGACCTCCTTAGTTACGGTAAAGTTGCAATCGCACACGCACAGAGATCGTACGTTGTGAGCACGTACAACTCACTTGCTACTTGCGCAACGTACGATGCACGCAACCGCTCACGGCCAGACGTGGCGTGCAGACCACACTCTTTCACCTTGCGCAACCGTGTGAGTGACGTGCGTGTGACGTGCGTCGACGCCACTCCTTCCCCACATTTTCAGACAAAAAGCGTAGCAGACGTAGCCTCCCAAAAAACGTACGGACAAAAAGCACGTACGGCGGGTTGTGACCGATGCTTTAATCACAAACGCATACAACTTTTGTTTCTTCAGCGTTTTTCTATCTGGAAAAGAAAACCATGTTGCCCGAGCTTCGTCTCTGCTTCGTCCTTTCGGCTTTTCTCGGTGGCGTTGTCGTCGTGTCTTCGGCAAGAGTCAGGCGTGACTCTCGTAACTATCGATATGGAGTCATCTTCGATGCGGGCAGTTCCTCGACTAAACTTCACGTCTACAGATGGGACCAGAGCCGACTCCCGACAAAGACGGCAGATTTAACAGAACTCAAGCTGTCAGGAACCAGCAAGGTAAATAGTTTAAGCGAGAAGAAGCCAAATTATCGTAATTATTAGACTATATGTCCATAGTACATAGAATTAGCACTAGCTTGTACATTGTATATATTCATTGCAAACTGTGACGCCTTTCCTGTGACCTGTACTAAACCCAGTGGGTATTTGCGTACAATAAAGGTCTTCATTCATTCATTAAAATGTTGTATACTTCTAAAGTAATCAGAAGATTTGCATAACGTAATGCATGGCAGGGTCTATTTTTGTGCTTGTTGTCAAATAGTAAAATAATGCCTCATTGCGGCTTTCTACGGAACTACAGAGGAAGTTCCAATTTTAGTAGCTCATGTTATGGGAACGGGGCCCGGGGATAAGTAGTACTAGTACACTCTATTACTTTTGCCCCCTTGCAACCTTTGTCGGAATTACAGGTGTGTTTTTGTTAACTTTTTAGTACACCAACAACGTAATTCACTCCGTTTTGTCTTCAGGTGAATGACAGAGTTTATTGTTGTAAAACGGTAAAATAGTGCCTTATTGCGACTTTCTATGGAACTGCAGGTGCGGCCAGGTATCAGCTCGTTTGTGTCCAACCCGGTGTTGGTGAAACCTTCACTCATCTTACTGCTATACAGCGCCGCCGCGGTGGTGCCAAAGGAACTGCAGAGCAGCACGCCGGTTTACTTAAAAGCCACTGCAGGTAGGTTACGTCATTTTTATCATGGAAGACATTTCAACTTCATGAAATTTAATGTGTGAATAAACGTACTGAATTCTTTATATAATAGAAATGTATATGACCAAACGAAATAGAAAGATACATACACAGCCCACTGCAGCTTCGTAGAGAAACGACAGGTGAACCATTTTCGAACTTGACCTTCATTTTCATACCCGCTACTCACCTACTAAACATCATGAAGATCCATCCACAGCTTCTCGATTTTGCTATTGACCTACGTATAGACTCACACCACAGCCACTCCAACATTGCATAGCCGAAAACATAATCTTGTCAAAGGTAATATTCATAAACCCAAAATCTTTATTTTTCCGCGGAGGTTTTAAATCTTTAATTTCTTGTTGAAACAGGTATGCGGTTGCTGAAGCCAGCTGATGTGGTATGGACACCATCTTTGACCAAATCGACGACCTCTTCTTGGACTCAACCCTCAACCCATTCAAGTTCAAGCGGGGCTGGGCCAAGGTCATCTCAGGGGAGGAGGAAGGAGTTTTCGGTTGGATCTCAGTCAATTTCCTGAGGGGCGTCTTCGACTCAAACAGGTAAGATTAGGAATGCGGACTGCTTTGATGCGTTACGTTTTGGACACTGACCAATATATAATTACTGACCCACAAATTACAGAAAAAGTGGGATCTTTTGTCTTCCTTTGTCTTAAAAAAAGAGTCAAACCCATGGCCCAGTAGTTCTTTGTGTATTAATGGCCTGTTTTTATATTGCAATTAGCCCTCGAAGATGACTTTGCAATAAAACAACTCACAATTCATTATAATGATAGGAGTAGAGTGAGAGAAGCAGTTGGCCAATCAACCACTACAGTCTTCAATTCATCTACTCTGAAAGGTTAGAAGTGAAAAAGGAACAAGAGAACTTGGAGTGTAGTGAAATTAGTACGACTTTGATTTTTGCTGGCTTTAACCGTCCATCATGGCGGAAAGTACATTCCTCACGGTCACGTGAGTCCCAACATCCTGATTGGCTGGCAGCTGCTGAGAGCATATTTGACTGTAACAAGAAAGACATAAACTTATAGCCCAGTAAATTTAGTACGAATTTAATTTTTGCTGGCATTAACCGTCCATCATGGCGGACAGTACCTATGCCACAGTCACGTGAGTGCCAATACCCTGATTGGTTACAGGGACACGACGACGTACGGTGCCCTGGACATGGGAGGGGCGTCCACTCAGATCACCTTCCTCCCGGAAGGACAGATCTTCGCCAATCTCTTCCCGCTGTACATCGCGGGGAGGCGGTACGACCTCTACACCAACAGCTTCCTGAAGTTCGGCCTGAATCAGTTCTGACTGCAGGTGCACCGACATCTGTACAACCAGGCATCAGACAAGAACGGTACAGTGGGAAACTGTTGTTACTTCTGATGTATTGTGCAGTCAGGATACCACAGATTGATTGCATTTTCATGGTTTTATTCTACGTATGGTTTAGGTACAAAGCGTATGTATGCTCAATGCAGTCCAGATGGCAAAGGGGTGGAATCTCAGATCTTAGCGTCACTCGGTAGCTTGCTTCTGAATATGCATGATGGGCTATACTACTATAATGGGTAGGGGGTGTTAGCTCTACTCTTACTTCATGAAAAATGGAGGTATTGTTTTTGGCCTGTCTACCTGTTTTCGCATATTTGAGTCAGCATAACTTAAGAAGGCCTTTATAAATTATGATGATATTTGGTATGTAGGTACGTCTTAGGAAGACAAAGGCCAAGACTAAATTTGGGCCTCAACAAACCTTTTTGGCGACGCCTCACAAGAGGAGCCAATGGATGTTGAAATACCTGTTCGTATGTTGCAAATGTTTTTGATAAGCAATTGTTTCTTACAATATGAAATGACATGCTTTGATATCGTTTGAAATTTTTCAGTAATCTCTATAACCGCACGCGTTGTCTTTTTTAAACTAAAACTTTTCTTTCTTTTGTAGCCGATATCGACAATCCCTGTGACCTACAGGGTTACGAAACGTCTGTTGACCTTGGGGCAATAAAGTGGCAAAAATCAAGGGTAAGTTCTGTCAGAATTTCTGTGTATTTAATGTGCATTTAATGATGAACGCAATTTGATGCTGTATACTATATGATACCTTTTCTTTAATTTTGCAACTTACAGCTTATCTCAATTGTTATAATTATGATGTCCAGATGAATTGGAATCTGTTCTGACGATTTTCTATTTTAAGTACGGGAAATCCTTACCAACAGTGCCGAGCGTTGGTTAGACAGCTGTTGGGGCTGAACCAAACGTGTTACACCGAGCCGTGCAGCATCGTCGGAGTGTACCAACCTCCCGTGGGGGACACCATCTTCTACGGTACTTCGGGCTACTACTACACCGCTGAACCAGGCGGTGGCGTCGGTGCGATTGCTTAAAACGGTACGCACTAAATGCCTAGTAGTAGTAGTAAATGGTTTATTGATAAACAAATAACAAATCGGCCTTGCAGCAATAGCTGAATTGCGCCGAAGTTGACAATCATCAAGTACCGTAAAATCAATAAAAAGTATATATATTTATACATGTATATACAAAGTTCAATATTATCAACGTCATTAACAATACTACATATACAACGTGGTTGGAGATCAGCACAATTAAAAAACAGCGTTATTGGAGTCCTTACAGGAAAGGCTGCTCTTGAACAGATCATAACAGTTCAATCTAGCCTAGAAGGTAAAGTATGTTCTTGGTGCAGTTGGTTAAGTTTACCAAAGGAAAACATATAGTTCCCCGAACAAATAATATCAATGACCCGAATTAGACGTCTATCACCATGGCAACTAGTGTTGGGTTACATCAAGTTACAGTTTTTATAGCAGGAGGGATTTAGACTTCTGCCACTATTCATATGAATGAGTTTGAGTAAGTATTAACAGAGAAGACCATATGCGAAGGTAAACATTATGCATTTACTTTGCAAGTGTTACTTTTCTAGTTTTGGATGTAGGTTTGGAGGTGGCACGAAAACTAAAGAATCTATGAATGAAATTTCGGACGTAGGTAAGTAGTAATATGTAAGTCGGAGGTACCTCAAGATCCGGGCGGCTCAAGTTGTTTTTCAACTTATATTAATGCCGCCACCAACACAGGGGACAATACAATACTCATTTTTAACTGAGCGAAGTGAGGAAAGTCGTGTAAAGTGTCTTTCCCAAGGGCACAAGATCGGTGGCATGTCAGGGCTCGAACCTGGGACCTCTTGGTTCCGAGCCGAGCACTCTGCCGCCACGCAACGCGACCCCACTCGAGAGGGCCTGCAAAAGGGGGGGGGGTGTCCCGTTCCGACAACGCTTTACGCTGAAACAACTGTGAAAAAAGAATGTTTTTCATTGTACAAATGGTTTTGATTCAGTGGGAACGTATGAAAGGAATGAAATACATCACTGCATCAAAGTAAAAGTCAAAACAAATAAATCAGAGCCTTGTTCTGTCTCCTCTCTTCATGTTTATCTGCCATACACGTTCGAGCATGGCAAGGCATGCCATTTTGCCCATTATCAGCATGTTGACCACTGTCAAAAGGCAATAAAATTTCTTGTTTTTTTTCAAAATCAGGCGAAAATCAATGCGCGCTGATGTCATCCATAAAAATTACTTGCTGTGGCCTCACTTATAGTTTACCACTACAGGTGGGTTCACGAGCGTTAACAACATCCAAACAAGAAGCCATAGGTGACAATCCTCCGTGAAGTTTTATATATTTCAACAAAATCCCAAGCGTCAACGCCAGACCTACTGTGCAGACATTATAATTAGGCAACGGTTAATACAATGAGGGCGCGTCACAAGCATAAAACATAAAAAGAGCTAAATCCATTACTGCTCCCAGGGCGTGTAAAGATACTGTGCTTCAAGTTCGAAGTTCATTTTAATTACACACACACAATCATTGCATTCACATAAAGATCGGACTATCATGGTCGTGTCTAGTAACAAACACAGTCCCACCGTCTTACCGTGCCTGTACCTAATTAAGCGCGCCTGGAACAGGGCAAAATCCAGCAACAGTTGCGGTAAGCACCGCGAGTGTTACTACCGCCGGCCAGATAACCAGGATATCTGCTTACAGTACCTCTGCTACAGACAATTGCCTAAACCTACGGCCTATTCCACAGGATTGTAAAAGTAGGGATGTTTCTAAAATATGCATTTACTTCAATATCAAAACAGCTACGGTAAAAATAAAAAGACGTGCATCATCCCGGGCATAATGCCACACCACATGCGAAATTACACAAAAATGCGACGTACGGAAGAATGCGTTTTGGCTGCGAACATCTTCCAAAAAACTTGGCATCTCTTAAGCATGGGCAAAAGCATCTGGAACCACTTATCAAAACCACCCCGTATCTGCATGAAGTTCCACCCCCCCACTGCTATTCCAAAC
>NW_017803124.1:176427-194730 GCF_001625305.1 Branchiostoma belcheri | reverse complement strand
GTTCCGACAACGCTTTACGCTGAAACAACTGTGAAAAAAGAATGTTTTTCATTGTACAAATGGTTTTGATTCAGTGGGAACGTATGAAAGGAATGAATTCAATACATCACTGCATCAAAGTGAAAGTCAAAACAAATAAATCAGAGCCTTGTTCTGTCTCCTCTCTTCATGTTTATCTGCCATACACGTTCGAGCATGGCAAGGCATGCCATTTTGCCCATTATCAGCATGTTGACCACTGTCAAAAGGCAATAAAATTTCTTGTTTTTTCAAAATCAGGCGAAAATCAATGCGCGCTGATGTCATCCATAAAAATTACTTGCTGTGGCCTCACTTATAGTTTACCACTACAGGTGGGTTCACGAGCGTTAACAACATTCAAACAAAGACAGACGACTTCTGCAGCCTCTCCTTCGCCAAGGCGACCAACCAATCAGGAGAGTACAGCTACAGCAGGTGCATGTCGGGAAACTACATCGTCGCGTTGCTAAGCGACGGCTACAAGATAGACGCCAGTGCGCCCGACAAAGTTTACATCACACAGGAAATCAACGGCGTGCAGATAGGTAAATATGAAATACTTTTTGTTACCTCCGGGGGAGAATGTATCCTTCCGCGGTTTTTTTGGGAGATGTAGATTTTCACGTTCGCAGCCGTTTCTCGCACTTGGGTGGACGGATATTTCTGGGACTTAGTATACGTTTTGCTATCGGGCTGTAGATGGTGCACGTTGTTTTGCTTTTTTAGTATGTGTGTTTTAGGACGTGAAAATGATGCGTTTTGACAGCGTATGAACACCCCTTTGAGTTTGAAAGTGGTTTCGTGTTTTGACCTTCGGCGTGTATTAAGTATCGTGGGTGTCGTCAACGTCTGGTTCGGTTTTCAAAGAGGGGTGTCAGGTATCGAGGAAAGAAATATTATTTATCATTTTTAGTTTGTATATCTATTGTATTTTTAACAAGAAATTAACATCAGCTTACAAAACTACAGGGTAACTTTTGGCTGGAGATAATGTACATGTACTTCCAACTAAAACAAATATAAAGCCATGTTTGCAAAATGAGTGACAACAACACATGTATATTAAACTTAATACGATTTTGGCTTGTCTGTGTGTGTGTGTGCGTCGGTTTCTCTCTTGATTTTCAATGCACGCCATTCTACGTTGCCAGACTGAAAGGGTCGCAAAGCAGTGTGGGTAAAGAATGGAATCCGCCACCTTTGAACGCATCAAAGATCATTTTGTTGAATGCCTATTAAGTAAATATTTTGATAACCAGTAATTAATTGATTGATTGATTAATTTTCAGGCTGGGCTCTAGGATCCATGGTGTACGAACTGAATCTACTGGATATCAGCACGTCGGCAGAACGTACTGCGCCTGCGCAGAATCCCGATTTTTCACGGTTTTCGTTGGATTTTTGGTCAACGTTGCATTAGAATTTTGCTTGTTGCAGACGATATCCTTAACAGCTACGACTCTCCAAGCAGATCATAGTGTGGCAAGGCAGTATCCTTTGGCCAGAGGAGTGAGTCAACGAAGTATGCGTGGCCAATGGATACTGTCTGGCTATTTATTGTGGATAATGCCTCACCAATTTGATACTGTCTTTTGCGGCCATCGAAAGATCTGCTTGGAGATTAGCTACAGCAAGTTAGATCAATCAAGGTTTTTAACCTCCTTGTATCAATCTGTAAATAGTCGTTGCATCATATTTTTGGCAAAGTGTAAATTATTAATCATGGAACATTACAGTACTGATGCTTATATGAAAAGAAGGAGTGAGGTAAATATCAAAGTTAACCCTAAACAGAACACCTGGGGTCCGCGCGGACCCCAGCACTATATATTCTGTAATATCTTTTTTGTTTCTAAAGATTTTTTTCTGAAATTTTAGGTAATTGTCACCCACAAAGTTGTCTCTCAATACAGTGCAGAAAACTCCGTTTCTACCATTTATAAAAAAAAAATTATATCTGATTTTCTTTTGGGGTCTGCGCGGACCCCAGCCGGCTTTCGATCATAATGGATACACTGGCGTTCTTATACATTACCTTATTTCCGTTTTTATATGTTTTTATGCACTCATCGTATGTCTACCAAGTTTTCAGAGAATGGTGTAGTAATAGAATTAAATTTTAATAACTTTGGTGTAATTCTGACGTCATATGACGTCAGAGCTAATAATATAGTCCGCCATATTGGATTTTGACCAATGACGTCATCAAATTAGCATATTCTATGCATATTAAATGATTTAACTTATATTTAATTATGTAAGATGTTATTAATGTTAGAAAAGAAGTGTAATTTAACATAAAAATGTTTAAACCAAAATTACTTCTATTTCCAAAAAAACTGCCTGCTAGAAACCCGCTGCCATGGCAACACAAAAAACATCAGCTTACTAGTATTAAACTAATATGAACTTTTTTCCAGAGACATTTTAGGAAAGGTCTCCAAATTTGATACTTCTAGCGCAAGCCGTTTAGCCGCAATCTGAGATCGAAGTTGGGCCTCAAAAGCCCCTTCAGTCTGAAATGGGTTTAAAAATCGGGTATTTCTTCTTGTCTTCTTTTCTTCACCAAAATATAGAAAAAGTTCAAAATGTATGATTTTTGTATGTAATGTGGACACAGAGGTTCCCACATCAGTTTGCAAAACAATTGAGCTGGTAGCATGTTGATAATTCCTAAAAATTAGCAAAAAAGTGTTCTGGGGTCCGCGCGGACCCCAGGTGTACAGATTAATCAGTCCGGGAAGGTGTTCTGTTGAGGGTTAATACATGTTTTAGTGCAGGCCTTCAGTAGAGCATAAGGAAACTTATATTATGTGACCTCTTGTGTGAGAATTTTTTTTACATTTGTACAGTATAACCACAGGTAGTTGAACAGTTAAGTTCTATTTCGATATAAGGATAGACATTTGGTCAACACTTGTTACGATTTTTTGTGGTGTATGCAAATATCCAGCTTTGCATTTCCTTGTTTAAGCAAGTTTCTGTCTTAAGTTGTTTAGTGTTTTTAAAAGTAGCCAAACCAGTTCTGACATTAAAATTAGCAAGCAGTATGTCGCTGCACTGTTAAGAGATAGAAAAAGGCTGCTATAGAAAACTACCTGTGCACGAGAGATTATGTAAATATTGTACAATGAATGCAGTGGAAAATGAAATACATTTTGTTAGCCAGTGTCCTCACTATGAGGCTGAAAGAAACAGATTATTTCAGACAGTTACAACAATCTCTCCATCATTTCGTCCTTTAGAAGATCACCAAAAGACTACGTTTCTACTAAGATCACAAAACCCACTAATTATGCAGAATGTGGGACTATTCATTATCCACTGCCTTCAAAGAAGAAGTCGAACCCCATAATAGCTAGCGTAGTAGTAGAAGTAGATTCTTTTCAGACAGATTGTTACCTGTCTCCTGTTACTGTATTGCAACGAGTATTATACTTGATTGTACAAGCAATTAGCCTTCGGGCATGATTTTGCAAATAAATTTTCTATGTTAAGGACGCATCACCTGATCTGAGGCCACATCAACTGGTTACTGATTCTGGATCATGAGTTATCTTTGCCAATCCTTTTGGATTACCATATATGTAAATTGATACATGACTGCCACACTTGCCTTTTCACACACCGCCATTTATTTCAGAGACCAAAATGCTGTATGTATGATTTGAGGAGTCCGTAATTTGAGCAGTGGAATTATGTATTGACTGAAAGCTTGGACCCCATCCTTCATGTAAGGGTTCATGTAATTTTACACAGGTATGACAGGTAGGAGGCAATGTTCTGAACCATAAAATAGCACATTTTTGCTCTACCTGGATATGTGTAAACAATTTACCTGCCCGACAAGAATGGAAAAATCGATAATAGTCTGAAGATAAGGCCACAGCAAGTAAATTTTATGGATGACATTCTCCGCAGACTCCAAATCTAATGCGAGCGGGCGAAAACAAAACAAGGCGGGCCGAAGAAAACAAGGTTCCTACAATTTAGAATTTTGACTCTAAAAATGTAAATTTTAGTCAAAAGAATAATTATGTTGGACAATATTGAACAACAGCGAGCTTTACGGATCATCTCTCTGGGTGGAAGACGGGAGGTACCCAACCTTCCCAAACTCAGAGACCGACGCGAACTGGCAGCCGTGAAGCTGCTCAAAGCCATGCTGAAAGCAGACCATCCCCTCCATGACTTGGTGGAGGGGTTGATGAGCACAGGGAGGTCCTTAAGGAACGCGGGAGGACTCAGGGTTCCCATGGCAAGAACCTCCAGACTGCAGAGTTCATTTCTGAATCACACAATCAGACTCTATACGAGTAACTGTCAAATGCAGACTTAGTCTTTATGTGTTGTACATATTGTCATTGTCGTGAATCTGTATGTTCTATTCGCACCTATGTTGTATTTTTATGTAAGGTCAGCACAATTCAGCGGTCCATAATTTAATACATGTACTGCTGCTATGCTGACCACTGTTTTGAATAATAACAATAAAGAATAATAAATATGAAAACCTAGGCGCCAATGATAATCGCTTGCGGTCCATGATTGACAGCAGAAGGTCGACCCTATTTGCATATCTAATTTGTGTCTCCAGCACGCCTCATACTAGCCTCCTTCGCAGTCTTGTTGGGCGTCGGCGTTATTTTTTCTCTGAGCGACGCGAGTAATATGCGGCCGCGAGGGACGATTTGCTGCCGAGGGAGTTTCTGCCACGGAGAGAAGGAGCTTGTTGGAGTGCGAACTTGTTGGAGCGCGAATCCTAGGCCTTCTCTCCGTGGCAAAAACTCCCTCGGCAGCAAATCGTCCCTCGCGGCCGCATATTACTCGCGTCGCTCAGAGAAAAAATAACGCCGACGCCCAACAAGACTGCGAAGGAGGCTAGAAAAATAGTATGAGGCGTACTGGAGACACAAATTAGATATGCAAATAGGCTCGCGTCGCTCAGAGAAAAAATAACGCCGACGCCCAACAAGACTGCGAAGGAGGCTAGCCTCATCCTACATAAAACATGTTCTGGACAACAATTTCTATGCCGGAAGTAATCAACAAACCAGACTGATTGGAGTTGTTTTACGGACGCCGCCGTCGTGAGTGCGCCCAGCGCGACGCCTTGCACCTTTCGAGCAGGTAAAATGCTTTCTAGACTGATTTAGGAACACCCTGTCTCCTTTTTAATCAATAATTAACAGACTATTCTAACAAATCTATGAGAGGCCGTACTATTAGATTTCTGCTAATCTATGAATTAAGAATGCTATTACATTTTCCTAGGTATGTTATTTTTTATGTAACTTGATGACTTACTGAAAAACATGGTAATTATTTACATAAGAGCATGTCAGCCCATGTTTGAAGGATTTTTAAATATTGAAATTTACCTTACATGTAACTTGCAACAATGCTGACACTCAATTGTTTTGCAATTTTCCTCCAGGCGCCACACCCAAGCCGCGAGACCAGACTAATTTGAGGTCATCTGCCGAGGCCGGGGCTAACATACCAAACCCAATATACGTCTCTGGAGCAGGTAAAACACTTACTAGAAACCGAGTTCTTTTCCTGTGGCCTTTTTTTCTATGTTGGCCAGGTTATTTGTGATAAATGCTTTCCAACAATATTATGCCCCGTAGATGTTAAGTTATTTTGTTTACTTTTTTTATGCATTCGTTGTAAACCCAATATACGACTTCGGAGCAGGTAAAACACTTACTATAAACTGAGTTCTTTTCCTGTGGCATATTTCTTCTATGTTGGCCTGGTTACTAGTATTTGTGATAAATGCGTTCCAACAATGCCCCGTAGATGTTATCATATTTCAGTCCATACCATGGTATGGATGAAATATATTGTGTTCTCTCATGTTTCTTCTTCTCCTTCTCCTGCCAAACAGTCAAAGGGATTCAACTCCGCCATCATTCAGCCAAATGACTTGAAATTTGGCATGGAGGTAGAGTGAGCCAATACCCCCAGGCGTTTTAAAATTTTTTTGATACATGCGTTTGAAACATTTTTATGAAGGTTTTTTGGGGCATTTTTCGCCAAAAAATGGATTTTTGGATCCTGAGCCCTGGTTTTACAACCAAATGATCTGAAATTCGGTATAAGGGTACCTTGAACATGTGTCTACAGAAAACCAGTCACATATCTGGCATACATTACTTCCAAATGACTCATTTAGGGGACTTTAATGGCTATTTTCAGCAAAAATGGCCAAAAGTGCTATACCCGTTCCATGTTCTATCTAAAGAATGTCCCGTTCCATCTGCCGTTGGCCATGGAACACGTGCTCCATTGCGGGTTACCTGGGGTCACATTGCACGTAAGTCGTGCGTAATGACCCACACATTCAATTTTATGTGCCTAAGACCTTCAAAATGTATCAAATCTCATCATTGTTAGTATTTGCATACCTGTAATAAGATTAGTAAAGCTTTCGAGATTCAATGTGCTTGTTCTTGCATCTTTATTCTCAATTACATAGCTACTATATAATTCATTTATTTGAGAAGTTTTACACTGGGGTAAGTTTGGAATAGTCCACTTTTGCGTGGGAGGGAGATGTCGGCCTCTCTAGTATTGTTTACTTTTTTATCCATTCGTTATAAACCCAATGTACGACTCCGGAGCAGGTAAAACACTTACTAGAAACCGAGTTCTTTTCCTGTGGCCTTTTTTTCTATGTTGGCCAGGTTATTTGTGATATATGCTTTCCAACAATGCCCCGTAGATGTTAAGTTATTTTCTTTCTTTATTTATTTATGCATTCGTTATAAACCCAATGTACGACTCCGGAGCAGGTAAAACACTTACATAAACCGAGTTCTTTTCCTGTGGCCTTTTTTTCTATGTTGGCCTGGTTATTTGTGATAAATGCTTTCCAACAATGCCCCGTAGATGTTAAGTTATTTAATTTTTTCATGCATTCGTTATAAACCCAATGTACGTTTCCGGAGCAGGTAAAATACTTACTAGAAACCGAGTTCTTTTCCTGTGGCATATTTTTCTATGTTGGGCAGGTAATTTGTGATAAATGCTTTCCAACAATACGCCGTAGATGTTAAGTTATTTTTGTTTATTTATTTATTTATGCATCCGTTACCAACCCCATGTACATCTCCGGAGCAGGTAAAACACTTACTAGAAACCGAGTTCTTTTCCTGTGGCCTTTTTTCTATGTTGGCCAGGTTATTTGTGATAAATGCTTTCCAACAATATTATGCCCCGTAGATGTTAAGTTATTTTGTTTCCTTTTTTATTCATTCGTTATAAACTCAATGTACGACTCCGGGGCAGGTAAAACACTTACTAGAAACCGAGTTCTTTTCCTGTGGCATATTTTTCTATGTTGGCCAGCTGCAGGTTACTAGTATTTGTGATAAATGCTTTCCAACAATGGCCCGCAGATGTTAATTTATTTTGTTTATTTATTTATGCATTCGTTATAAACCCAATGTACGTCTCCGAAGCAGGTAAAACCCTTTCCAGCAACGTTTGCTGAGTTCTTTGCCTGTGGCCTTTTTTTCTATTTTGGCCAGGCCGGGTTATCTATGATAAATGGTTTTAAACAGTGCCCCGTTGCTATTCTGTCTTTTTGTTTGCTTGTTTATTTATCTATCTATCTATTTATTTATGCAATCGATATAAACCCGATGCACGTCTTCGGTGCAGGTAAAACGCTTACTAGAGACGGTTGCTGAGTTCTTTTCCTGTGGCCTTTTAGCGTTCTTCTATTTTGGCCAGGTTATTTATGATAAATGGCTGTCAACAATGCAACGTAGATATTCCATTATTTTGTACATTTATTCATGAATTCGTTATTTACCTACTAGTAGGTATCGCGTGGCTGTTTTTTCAACGGGGTCTGGGGAGCGACAGTCAGTGACCGCAAATTATCTTCGTTAGAAGCTAGAGTTCAAAACCGCTAGCGATGGAAGAAAAAAAATGAGAAACACTTGATTTGCTTTGATTATTTTCTTCATTTTGAATGTTTCTGCCACATGCGTGTTTACGCTGTTTACGTATGTGTCGGATGAATTTGTCAACATTATATTTTCTCAGTCATATTGATTAATAGACTAATGTTGCTTAAATATGGGGAAGTTACTTAATGATGGAACACAAGAAGCTTACGTGATGCTTGATATAATTATGTGACAATTATGCAAATATGGATGTAATTTTTTAATATATGTGGAAATTCTATAAATCAGTTTCATTCCATGATAGGACCATTGAAGCTAGTGACATTGGTAATTGAGAACAAGAGAAACACAGGCAGATATTGATTATTATGCAAATAAATATTAAATTTGCATACTTAATGAGAAAATGTTATAATTCTGTAATGATAACTGCCTGGAATGTCATACTTGTGGTGTTGAACATAATGTATTCAAATCAGGACCTCATTTGCATAATTTATGAGGAAATCCCAGAATGGCATTGTTTGTTAATATAAGACTGTCTTTTGGTTGAGAATATGATAAACTGATATAAATCATGAAAATGAGGATCCTATTTGTTTTAATCAGGGGGAATAATCTATAATTTGTCAGTCACAAAGATTAACATCATTTGGCGAAGGTATGAGATCGGGGAAGTCTAGTTACAACCTTCTTTCAATAACGAATGAGACAATGCTTTGTTTGCAAATAACATTTTCTGAAAAAAAAACTTTTTTGCTAGGTCAAACGGCAAACACAAGCGCCTACAACATGACCAAGTGGTCCCACTGGTGCAGGACATTATGGTTGACCACTGGTGGCCTGGCCTTTGTGGTCATCGCCATTGTACTTCCTTTTGTGGCAGGTCAGTTTCTACTATCACTACACCGGTCCCTTGACTATCACGTGTGAATGATATTCTGAATTTATTTCATGTCGAGAAAGGAGGGCGCTGTAAGTTCAGGATGGGAATAATTCTGTAATAGTGATAAAATGAAAACGCAGATTCGCCGTGTTATTATTTTACCGCGAAAATTAATTGCGATCATTTTAAAATTTCACGAGTTTTGAAAAAAATTCATATTGCTTCCGCATTATTGACTTTATAATTTCATAACTCAAATGATTTTTGGCCTTACAGTAACGATGGTAGTTTAAGACAACTCGCAGTATCTATATATAACATAGGAAGGTTAATTTTCGTTCTATTGTTTTCAATACAGTTAACGTGGGCATCCTTTCTGAGGGGACGAACAGTCTTTTAGTAAGACTAACAGGGCTGGAACGTAAGTAGTGACATAGATACATATATGATATTTGTAAATCAATAATAATAATAATAACAATAATAATAATAATGATGTTGATGATGATGATGATAATGATAATGATAATAATATTATTATTGTCTGTTATTATTATTATTATTATTATTGTCTGTTATTATTATTATTATTATTATTATTATTATTATTATTATTATTATTATTATTATTATTATTATTATTATTATTATTATTATTATTATTATTATTATTATTATTATTATTATTATTATTATTATTATTATTATTTAGACTGACACACACACACACACACACAAACACACGCACGCACACACACAGACCAAAAGCAATATCTCCACTTTTCATTGAGGCTTCTACTTTTTATACCATTTATCGACTGATAGGAGCCGGGTCTACTGGGCCAACAGGACCCCCTGGAGAAAGGGGACCCATGGGGCCGACTGGCCCTGTGTCTACCGGGCCTCCTGGGCCTCCAGGACCCGTTGGGCCGCCTGGTCCTGTCGTACCGCCCAAGTGCAATGAAGGTTAGGACAATAATATTCTTTTCCCATCACTTCCAGAAGACATACAATAAAAGAAGATATTTCAGTGTGTTCCAACTGTAGCTAGTATATGTTAATAGTTACTGTAGAAAATCATACTAAACTAGAAAGGCCGACATTTGCTTGGGAGCAAATACAGCATATTTCAGTCCATCTCCCTCCCACGCAAAAGTGGACTATTCCAAACTTACCCCAGTGCAAAACTGGCAAAGGTTCTTAAATAACTGAATTAAACAGTAGCTATATGAGAACAAAGATGCAACAACAAGTACTTTGAATCTCGAAAGCTTTACTAATCTTATTACAGGTATGCAAAAACTAACAATGATGAGATTTGATACATTTTGAAGGTCTTAGGCACATAAAATTGAATGTGTGGGTCATTACGCACCACTTCGGTGCAATGTGACCTCAGGTAACCTGCAATGGAACACGTGTTCCATGGATGGAACCGGCCATTCTTCAGATAGAACATGGAACGGGTATAGCACTTTTGGCCTTTTTTTTGCTGAAAATAGCCATTAAAGTCTCCCAAATGAGTCATTTGGAAGTGGTGTATGCCAAATACATGACTGCTATTCTGTAGACACACGTTCAAGGTACCCTTATACCGAATGTCATATCATTTGGTTGTAATACCAGGGCTCAGGATACAAAAATCCATTTTTTGGCGAAAAATGCCCCAAAAAACCTTCATAAAAATTGTTCAAAGGCATGTTTCAAAAAAATGAAAAAAAAGTCTGGGGGTATTGGCCCACTCTACCTCCATGCCAAATTTCAAGTCATTTGGCTGAATGATGGCGGAGATGAATCCCTTTGACTGTTTGGCAGGAGGAGTAGAAGGAGGAGGAGAAGGAGGAGGAGAAACATGAGGGAACACAATATATTTCATCCATACCATGGTATGGACTGAAATATAATTACCATCATAAATCTCACCAACAAGCGGACATCTGCTACATTACAAAATACAGGCACCGTAAAGAGCTATCCTAACATTCCATTCTACATAGATATAAAAGTAATCCAGGAAATAACATATGTTGATAAATGAATGTATGAATTAATAAACATGTGTTATGAACGCCCTTTGTCTAGAATCTTGTCCCGAAGGCTTCTGGAATGGGAACGGAGTCTGCTACAAGATGTTCCACTCCCCTTTGGTCTTCAGCGAAGCGGCCACGACCTGTCGTCTTCACGGCGGTACCCTCGCCATGCCCCGAGACCCAATGTCCAACCTCCTGATCAGAGGGGGACAGAGTCACCAATTCTGGATCGGGCTGAACGACCGGCGTGTAGATGGGTTCTTCGAGTGGATAGATGGCACTCCTCTCGGGAGCTACAGCTTTTGGGGTCCGGGACAGCCGGATGACAGAAATCATGAAGACTGTGTCGAATTTCGTTACTTCAATAAGAAAGGAGAGAGCTATTGGAACGATATGCCATGCGACTACAGCCTACCCTTCATGTGCCAAGTCATTCCAGGTACGCTTCACGTAAACACAATACTTGTCCAGGTATATATGTAATCATATATTCACCAATAGCTAGACATGCCGAACACGATGTTGATGGTAATTTCGTTTTCCCACAGGACAAACCTAGGCGGCAGACAGAACAGACAGACCGCTGATAGACGGCTCCCGACAAAGCCAAACAAACAAACAAACACGGCTTGGACTCTCATACAGAAATGTGGTCCACGGACGATGACCGTATCATATTCAAGAGATTGGCAATTCTACTTAGATGCACGTAAACAATGTTAACTCCTCGTATTCATATAGTATTTCTAGAGCTTCAGAATTAACTGTACAAAGGCGGCTCGCCGAACTCTGACCACCACTCTGACCACCCGAATGGCTATTGACGATCCTCAGTAAAGTGCGGGTTGAAGCCTGGATTATAAACTATTAACTGTATGTATTGCACGACAATTACACAAAGTAGAATGTATGGAACCTAGGTCTACATAACAACGATGTAGACATGCTATGAAACTTATCTATTTGACAAAATACTATGTAGTGTGGGTCGAAAATGTGCTTTTATAATTAATGGACGACTTTATGGCGCTTAGGCAATTCTTTGAAAATGTTGTAAACAGTTGTATAAGAAGAAGTTGTCACATATGTAGTTACGAATATTTGAATCTATTGAGAGAAATCCTGGTGTATGTGACTTGTTACATAACTTATTATGCCATGTTTGGATTTTTTTATCTGATTCAGTTGGGAAAATTCAAAGATTCAAATGGTTTTATTGGTTCTTCGCAGTTAAAGACTGAATTGTAACCCAATTTACAAAACGTTTTTCAGGCGCAGGATTAAAAAAAACCCAATAAAGTCCAGGTTTCAGACAATAAAATTTTCCATGACTATCATTGTTGACATTTGATACAAAACACTGTACTTAGAAGACAGCAGTCATGGTTTCAGTCCATAGTTATTGAGTAGTTGAACCATGAACGGTATGGGTGAGTTTTTGTATATATTGGTTCGTGCTCTCGAACAGTTTCTAGTACTACGACCAGTTATTTGTGATCTCTGTGGAGGTAGCCAATCTCTCAGTACTCTGACCCCAGAAGTGTTCCTAGCAAACTTAATACACAACCGTTCTCTTCTCTTGGCTAGTGATGACAATCCGAGATGTTGTAGTGCGTGGTCATATCCCGTGTCCAATGGACGGCAAATGCTAAATCGCATTATTTTCCTAATTACTCCGTGAACGAGGTCTGGACCTCCGGACGGAGTGTTGTGAACAGCCGTTTTTTCGTGTTCGCAGTCAAAACACTGGGTTCTCTTTGTGTGATCGGCATGCAACTTTATACGCCGTCTGCGGGCATGCCCGTGATGATGCACGAATGTGTAGTTTTGCCGTTGCTGCTTTCGCGGTCAATGTAATATTTCAAATGCACCCCTACAAGTTTGAGGCAAATTGGAATGGTCCAGAAAACCCGTTGTTTGGAATAGGGGGGTCAGGCAAACTTCAAGCAGATGTGGAGAGGGGCCAATAAGTGGTACAAGATGTTTTTGCCCGTGCTTTAGGCATGCTTGAGGTTTTTGGAAGATGTTCGCAGCCAAATCGCATTGTTCTGTACGTAGCTTTTCTGTGTAATTGGGCATGTGGTGTACCATAATGTCCATAATATCTCTTGGAGGCAACATGCCACTCTCGAAAAAAATTATGGAGGACTCCCAAGACTGTCTCAAAAACTCACCCACCGTCGAGTTATGTTCGCTGGACATTGTTTCCGAGCCAAGCAAGAAATTGTTTCATCTGTACTCATGTGGAAACCACGTGGACGAGTGCACTCCAGAAGTTTGACATTCACCGATACCTTAGTTAGAGACACTGGAATCGACTTTGATGACTTAGAAAATGTAATGCTTGATAGGGCTGTATGGAAAGAAATCTGCACTAGCTTAGTCCCGGCTGTTAGCCGATAGATGATGATGATGATAATGTCCGTGATGATGCACGTCTTTTTATTTTCACCGTAGCAGTTTTGATATTGAAGTAAATGCATATTTTAGAAACATCCCTTTAGGAATTGTGGTTTGCACCTACTGCTATACCTTGTCAAATGAATGATATGTAGTAAATGAAAGATATTGTTATGAAAGCAAGATGCAAGATGTCGGTAGCTTGAGGGGGACGACTGCGTGTGCAAGATATCGGTAGCTTGAGGGTGTGACAGGCTGAATAAAAGTTCTAAACGGGAACTATGCGGCTCCAGATGTCTTACTGAGGGACGACTGCGTGTGCAAGATGTCGGTAGCTTGAGGAATGAATCCCCTCTACTATATATAGTAAATGAAAGATATTGTTATGAAAGCTGACTTTGTTCATCTATTTAGATTGTCTTGTTGTTGATTTTATGTAGCCTGCGTTTACACTAGTCAGTCTGCAACTGTTTCCCCAAGGGGGGGGGGCGGCAGTCTCTGGGCAGGTGGCCACCAGGAGCGCGATTTTTTAGTCAGGCTACATTATTAGACCAGGGATTTAGCCAATTTTGATATACGTTGTTACCAGTTGTAAAGGGATCACACACTGTTTACATACACTATTACTGTTCCCAATCTGCAAAATATAAAAATTCAAGGAGAATTGTCGCCTATGGACACTTGTTTTGTTTTGTTTGAATCACGATTAAGTTTCTAAGCAGATGTTAAAGTCGAAGATTATTAAGATATTTTATAACAGTAGCTAAGGCAAGAGTAGACAACTGCTACAGAAGCACGGAAGAAAGAACGCCGTTCAAGAATCTTCTTCCCAACATCTTTTTGATATTAGATTAGTTCTCAGGATTATTTAACAGGGGTGTTGCGTCCTTATACCTTTGCTTGGTGGCGTCATATTCCTGAGACTAATTCTGTTATAAACAGAAAATTTAGATGGCCCATGACACCTTGCGTCCGCCAGAGTCTGTTGAAACTGTTCTAGGCCCGATATTACTCTAATGTCGTCTCTAGAACGTATTTTTGAATATTTCGGACGACAGGTCTTTCTCAGTATCACACCGCTATATAGATGTGCCGTGCTCAATCATTCTTGTCATCCTTCTTCTGTCAAGTTTGCATATTATGTCATCAAAAGATAACATTAAATCCCTACGTCTATTAATCGTCTTCAAAGTAAGTGAGATTATACACACTTTCAGGTTCTACTGGTAATGTCGTCTCTACAAGGCCTCCTACAGCAGCTGTGTCACAACCAACATACTTGTATCATATAATTATGCTGCTGCTTCCTGTCATGAAGGTACAAAATAATGTCTCTTTTCAAAGTAAAAAGGTTGGGGTTGTTATAATCTGCAACAACCTGGCAGTAAAGTCAGGTTCACGTTTCTAAAATTGTCGTCTTGCAAAAAACCTTTCTCTAACCTAAGGAATTATGGTCGTCTCTACAAGGCCTCCTACACAACGAACGTATAGCGACTGTGTCACAACCAAAATACTTGTATCATATAACTATACTTTCTCTACCTGTTGTCACATTCAAACCATTATATATAATTGAGGGCTTTCCTGTACCCTTCCTTTAGATGCAGGACTTTCTTGACGAGCGCCAGTATTTGTATGTTTTGGGACAGGTTTCCTTTCAGCCAGTATTTGTTTATTTGACAGTTTTGTCGTCTGCTCCCTTTAGATGCAGGACTTCCTGGACGAGAACTTCCTGCGTGAGCAGGTGGAGTCCATTAAGGTAGCAGAACACAGTATTAATGGGCGACCCCCGGGTCTGCGACGCGAGTATAGAAAGTAGTGCAGCAAATATGCTTGAAGGCTGGGTAGAAAGCCTGATAAGAGCGTCAGCCAGATGTAAATTGTGCTGTGTGGTGTAGGAATGTATCGGGTTTGAGACTGTATAATTTGAATTGTGAAGGTTTTGCAGTTCGTGTATAAATGCGCCGTATTACGCAACTGGCTTTCCGGGTGAGTCGGCTGCAGTTCAGGTCACGTCCGTAGAGGGAGATTTCAAAGTGTACGTTACGAGCAGATACGCCGACAGGATTTTTTGGGTTTCTAAATATTTTGTAGTTTGTACCTTCTTCTGAAACATTCGATTTTCGTATTTGTGAAGTGCACCCTGCTATAATTCTTACCGCGTCGAAGTGAGTCATCTTGGGGTCCTCAACTATAGAAATCCCTTTAGGGCGAAAACTGTGTTCTGCTACCTTAAGCAGATCGCGGACTACATCGCCAACCTGAAGCGCGTGCGGTGGGGCCGGGCCTGGGCGAGTACATGTTCGACCAGCACACCCTGAAGGGCGGCAAGTAGGGCAGGCACAACCCGCACCGCGACACCCGAGACAGGGGCAGTAGTAAGCCAAGTACAACTCGGACCGCGACACCCACCGCTCACACAGCGCAATAGTGACTTCACGCAGCATCAAGTACAGTAAACGTTAAATTAGGACTCTAATCTAAACCCGCCGGTATTGTCCGTTTTAAATGCCTTACACAATAACAACACCACAAAAAGAACCTGGGCATTGCAACACCCGTGATATTATTAGCATCTCATTCAAATGACACCGAAAGTACACACCAGGCAAGTTACATCTGAACCCCTCCAAATGTTCATGTAGCCGTGCACGTGGTATATAATCTACATGTACATGCCATTACAGCCTGTAACAAGTGAAGTGTGCAACATACGATTCTACAAAATAAGTGTATAAATGCTTTGCAGAAGCCTTCTGTTTCAATTGATGTTAAAAATTCACTTAAGACTTTTAATGTAAGGCTCAAGATATTCAAGCTACTTAAAATCAAATGTCGTAGATCTTCAACTGGTGACATTAAAAGTACTTGCCAATATTCCTGCCTGTTTTTCATCTCATAGCTGGTAAGATGAAAATAACAAAGACTTGAAAAACGACAGTCTTCTTTATGCCCTTTGGCATTACTACCATTGTACGATGTAATATCAGTTGTTCTTGATAATTGCTATAACGTTAGGATATGTGGGTAAAACCTAGGCGCAATTTGCGTTATGATTGACACATTATGATAATATAGCTGCATATTAGGTAAGCGCACCAAATACATCGAACCAAATGAACATGATAAAGGATCAAAACTGACCCTAGGCGTATATAAATATGTGCCATTTTGACATTTCTTGTCGAAAACAAAATCCCTTCTATGAGTTTGTTTGTATATATGTCTTACAACTTCTCTCACGTTTTTACTGACATTGGAACAGTGTTGATTGAGTTATCTTTAAAAGTTTATGGGTGGTCCAGTGGGGTCAAAACTAACCCCAGCATTTTTAGCCCGTGTCTTAAACACATGTGAGTCTTTTGTTGTCGCCAATTTTTCTTCCTGGTAATATGTTTGCATGAGTTTTCTGCTGCCATTTGAATTACCTCAAGATTTTGACTCAGAAAACTAAAGAATCCTGACCCTAGTCCTAGTTGCCTATGTACCTGGGGTCAAAGGTCATCGTCATGGCTGCCTGAAGGCATCTTGTTTTAGGTGCATAAATTATAATTATGAGCAGAAATTGTTCACAGCTCACTCTCTCTCTCACAGCTAATTATGTCAAATTGTTCCTAATAGATTAATGAAACTATGCATACTTAAAAATCACAAAATGGAGTCACAAAAAAAGCTATAAGCGTGCTAAACATTATGGGGTCAGTTTTGAGCCCATAGGGTAAGATTCGTCGCCAAAAGCCTGCGGTGGTTGGAGGGTTAATAATGCAACCAACAAAGCTATGAACTACACAGTCGGATCCCCTAAAAAAGAGCTCCAGACGCTAAGGGTACCCTTGCCATAAGGGATACAGTAACATGAAACTTACATTTTGGTGATGACGACGTGCCCTGGCCCGGCCCGGTTCGCCCCGCTCTGACTGCTCGGATCGCAGCCCAGGTTAAAGGAACCCCCGCCGCCCCCGCAGGAGTCCTTGTTATACGACCCGCTGGCGCCGCCGGAGTACCCCCCACCCCCACCGCCTCCATAAAGGCCAGCCCCTCCGCCGCCAAACCCGCCAGCGGAGAGGAGGAAAACGCGCGTTCTCCCACCCAGGCCTCCATTGGCAAATGCCTGTCCTCCCCTCCCAACATCATCAGCTTGTCTTCTCCGACAGAAATATTTGCAGACTCTCCTGGTGCCACCATTTGTACGGAGCCCCCCTCCCCCTCCCCCACCGCCATGTCCATCCTCTTTGGGTGCCCAGGCTCTCTTTACAGAGAGCCCACAGCGGCAAGGCGTGCCTCCCGGTGCCCCGTGCCCGCCCGTACCACCTGGCGAAGTCACGCCTAGCTTAGTTTTACCACCCGGGAAACCAGCTTGACCGGCTGTAGCTGCAGTACCGTCACACTCCGCATGGTGTGACTTCAACTGGTACCCTCCCCGCCCCACCCGCTATGATTAACGGCGAACCGTCAGACTCGGTGACGAAAGTCCCGCCTCCCCCTCCACCAGAGTCCCTCCTTTCATCCTTTAACCTCTTCCCGTCCCATCTCTCCCTCTCATGTAACTTCTTCCATTCCTTCCATCCAACTCCCTCCTGCCCCACCAGGATCTTGAGAACTTGTCCTGGGAGGTGAAAAGACAGTCGTTAGTAGAGTGATGAAGTAAACCTACCTGGCTTGGAGAGGTCTCACATAGCCTTGTTAGGTAACCGGTTTTTCTTTCAATTGCTGTCTGATTCACGGGAAGTAAATAGATCCCAGCTAGGCACGCCTGCAGGATGTAACAATATTTTGGTGCTGCTTTTGTATCTAGATATCTGTTCCCTTGACTTCGCTATCGCCATACTACCCCACGGCAAGCTCCCTGTGTACATAAGGCCAAGTTGATTTGATTATATGGATGACATCCTCCGGGAGCCCCAAAACTGATGCGCGCGTGCGAATAAAAAAAAGTTTTGCAAAAAAAAAAGTTCTTTTCATTATGAAATCTACGTGGTCATGAGGGTTGAGCAAATGGCACAGAATATGGTTTGGCGAATAATCTAGTCTTCAAGTTCAT